>NW_027643507.1:222500-281703 GCF_032717465.1 Coenobita brevimanus
ACGGACGGAAAACTTAAATCCCCACTGCGAGGCACATAGGTGGACGGAGTCAAGGGCTGCTTGAATCCGCCCAGCCGAAAATTGTGCATTACGGGAAGAGTGCCATATTGCACAATCGTCAGCATAGAGCGAGTATTTAAGATTCCTGGAGATGGGAGCTGATGACAGAATATCATTGATCATAATACTAAATAAAGTAGGACTAAGAACACTTCTCTGTGGCACCCCGTTTTCCTGGATAAATATATCCGATGTTACGTTACGGGGCAGTTTGACAGAAAGTCCTGTCCCTTAAGAATTTTGAAATAAAAATTGGCAAATTTCCTCTTAAACCATAAGCATAGAGCTTCATTAGTATACCATGTCGCCATGTCATGTCATAGGCTTTATGGATGTCCAAGAACACCCCTATCATGAATTCTTTATTGGCAAATGCCTCTGCAATACAATGCTCCAAATTCATTAAATGATCTAGTGAACTTCTGTATTTACGGCAGCCACATTGTTGATCATTTAACAAATTCTTCGACTCTAAAACAAAACGAAGCCTATTGTTTACCATTTTTTCCATGACCTTACATAGACAAGAAGTCAACACAATAGGACGAAATGATGTGGGATTCATAAGACGACCAGCCTCTTTGGGTATCAGTATGACGAGCGCAAAGTGCCATGAGTTTGGGAACGTTCGAGACGCCCAAATCTCATTGAACAATGCTAACATCTTAATCAGGTTGTCCTGATTAAGATGCTGGATCATACCATACGTGATGGTGTCTGGTTCAGGGCTGGTGTCTTTACAGGATTTTAGGGCAAGGAGCGGTTCATCTAGCGTAAACTCTTGGTTGTACGGGAAGTCTACTTCTTCTGTGGCAAAGTCTAATATCTGTAGCTCAGCCGTGCGTTTATGATGTTGAAAACGAGGATCATAATTGGCTGAGCTACTTACATGAGAAAAATTCCTGGCGAGGATGTTAGCAACGTCCACGGGCTCGTCATAGATGTTATTATTAACCCGCAGGGTGGTGATACGTATGTATGGGCCTTTATTATTTAATATTTTTATAGTGGACCAGACTTTACGTAATGGTGTTGTACGAGTCACCGTGGACACGAAGGACCGCCAGGAGTCACGTTTGGTCCTTCTTATTATTCTCCTTGCCTCAGCCCGTGCCTGTTTGTATGCAATAAAATTTTTCTCAGTGGGCTGACTATCAAAAATCCTGTATCTCCTATTGCGTTTTCTTAATGCTTGTCGGCAATCCGGCGTCCACCAATGTGCTCTATGCTTCGCATGAACTGTAGAAGTCTTGGGAATAGCAGCCTCAGCTGCGTGTAATATGGAAGTAGTTATATTTTCGACCTTAACATCTATGGTCTCCCCAGATATATCTAAATTGGCGATCCTTGAGGAGGATCCCCAATCTGCTTTCTTATAGTTAAATTTTGGAGGTGGAGTGTCCGAAATGATGTCGCGTGTATAAGAAAGACAGATGGGTAAATGATCACTTCCCAAGGAGTCGTCGTAAGGATTCCATAAAAAATCTTGATGTATACCAGGGGAGGCCAAAGATAAGTCAATGGCCGAAAAGTTACCAGTACGATCATCTACACGAGTCGCTCTACCATCGTTCAGAAGACAGAGGTTGGACTGTAATATTAGGTCGGCTACTTGCTCCCCACGACCATCAATCCTCAAGCTACCCCATTGATAGTGATGGGCGTTAAAGTCGCCCAACACTAACTTATTCCCAGGTAGATGTTCAACTAGTGAATTTAAAGCATCACTATCAATGGGGCCATGTGGAGGACAGTACAGAGAGCAAATAGACAGATACGTGTTATTAAATTTTACTCTGCACGCGACAGCTTCCAGAGTAGAATTTAGAATCACTTCCGTTTGTGGGTGTGATTTGTGGGTGTATATGGCGACTCCGTGACCTTCATATCTTCTATACGAGTGGTAGTGTTTTAACTGTGGAGGATCAGGGTGATCCTCCAGGCGCGTCTCCTGTAAACAAATAACGTCTGGCCTGTGTATTGACAGCAAGATTGCTATATTGTGTAACTTATTCCCGACACCTCTACAATTCCACTGTAATACAGTGAAAGCGACGGTTTAAGATTTACGAGGGTGGCCAGTGCTCTTAGTTTTTTTATGCCGCCCGCCACCAGGCGAGTGGCTACCGGGGGACCTTTCCCGGTGCTTGCTCGTGGAGATCTCCATATTCTCGTCAATAACAAGGCTCCCAGAATCCATCGAGGAAGAGCTATTCTTTCTCTCGCTCGCTGGACTAGGAGCAGGAAGGACATGAGGACGTGACTGTTTGATGAGGGTGGTCAAGTTAATTTTATCTGACTTGTCAGGCTTCTGTTTTGGTCGCACTGACTGCGAAGGAACAGCGGCAGCCTGAGAGTATGATGTAGCGACAGGGATGTCCGTAAGAGAGTTGGAACGCACAGGAGGCTTAGACCGAGAGGTAGGGCGAGGGGCATGAGGAGCGAATGTTAGGTCAGTCTGTGTCTCAACGGTGCACATCACGGAACGGGACACAACCGCCGATGCATAGGAGATATTAGGCTTGGGAGTTGCATGCAACTCCTTCACCTTCTTCCTTACATCGTAAAAGGAAATGCCCTCAGTTGCCTTCACTGTGCAGACCTCTTTCTCCTCCTTCCACTTGGGACAAGCCCTTGAGGAAGTGGAGTGAGCATCCTTGCAGTGAAAGCAGCACTCAGTCTCGGATGTACAGTTGTCAGCAGAGTGACCTACAGTCGCGCACTTGCCACACACAATGTTGGAAGCCCGACAAGCCTTTTCGTGGTTTCCATAGAGTTGACACTTTGCACAACGAATGGGGTTCGGGATGTATGGTCTGACATTTACTATTTCATATCCAACTTTCACATTGGTTGGGAGAGATACCTTTCCAAAAGTCAAAACAACTGTTGCGGTCTTCGTCCTTATGCCTTCCGAAAATCTTGTGATGAATCTGGCCTCTATTACATCTTGCTAAGCAAGTTCCTGTACGATTTCTTCCTCCTCCATAAGCACAAGATCCCTGCAGGTGATAACACCCTTGCAGGAATTCATGGCGTGCGGGATCGTTTTTTGGACATCGTGACAGTGGAACTTCCTCAGTTTAAGCAAATCCTTGACCTGAGCTGAATTCTTGGTTTTTACGAGAAGGTCTCCACTCGCAAGTTTTTTCACTTGTTCCACCTCTCCTGCACACCCATCAATCACCTTCTTGATGATGAAGGGATTGAGGCTGGGCAGGGGAGTGGAACTAACCGCATGAATCATGACAAACTCGGCGTTGTGTATGTTAATGTCAAGACGGGTACGTGTCTGGGGCCGTTCAGTCTGGGGGCAGTCCGTCCGTGCAGCAGTCGGGGGTCGGTCAGGACTACCTCCCCCCCTGAAGGGGGGGGGGAGGCAGTAGTGGCGTCCGCCATAGTTACCACTCTAGCTATCCTAACTTTATTGAAAAACGCCCTAGTGGAGAGTAAAAGGAAAAAGCTAACGCCGGTGAGGCAACCCTGCAGCTAGAGGAGAGCTCAGAAACACGTCTTCCTTCTCCACGACCATTCATCAAAGTCGCCTGAGTGTGAGTGTCGCCGTGACCAGGTGACTGTGTCAAGTGTCGCTATCCACACCCTGTCTTATTTATAGTAATATTTCACCCTACAAACTCCCAATCTTGTTTATCCCCTTTGTGATCAGTTCAGTGTATATCCTGCTTAAAAGTGACACATAAACAATACCATATATAATTTAAGATATCCCTGTATGAGCATTGTAGTGTGCACTGAGTGTAACTATATTTTGTGGTGCTGAATGTTAACTCTGTGTTTCTGTTCCCCTGTATCTCAAATATCACTCTGTGTTGTATTGTAACGGTTATAATTAAGGTTATAGATGTGTTAAGGTGTACTGCCTGGTTTTTATGTCCTGTTCCTTTGTTGGTGCTTTACTTCCGGTCTAGAAAGAGGACCGCGCTTCAGTCACTAGTGTTTTAGGACGAGAAGTCGCCTTAAAAACACCAGCATAACACTGGTGGCAAGCGGTGGTTCTGGATCCGAGTAAAAGCACGGAGGAACGATAAAAGGAAACTTGTACAATGGCAGCCAAACATCACATTCAATTGCCGAAATTCAACCCGGACCAATGTAACATTGATGAGTACTTGGATATGGTTAAACTCCTCTTAGACATAGGGTTCGACTCAGACAAAGAAAAGATTGCAGTCACATTACCTAACCTGGGTAAAATAATCGCCACTGTCACTCCGAAAATCGTCCCGAGACTAAAATGGGATCAATTCAAATTGTGAAACAGGCAGCGACGCCATCTCTGGGCACAGTTGTAGCCTTATCGCAACTAGACGCCCTCACATACGACGGAAGCCTCGATGACACCTTCATCCAGGTCAAGGTCCAAGGAGAGAAGGTCACTTCGTGCGCACATTCTGATGACGTCAGGTGGGAGATAAACGGGCGGCCGAAGGTGACTTCCGCTTTCTTTTAGGGTATACTGCTTTTTTTCTGAGGTAATATAATGTTATACAGCTTCGCCCCCAGAACCTTCAGCTGATCATATTATGGTTAAAGTGTTTTCATTGTATAATTAACATTTCTACTAGTTAATGGGGATGTAACAGTTAACGAGAGAGAGAGAGAGAGAGAGAGAGAGAGAGATGGATTGGAGGAAAAAAAAATGAAAGCCGTGATTTGGAGTCGGGGTGGAGATGGAGGGAGGGGAAGCGAGAAGGAAAGGAGAAAGGAAGAAATGAAGGAGAAAATGTGGAAGGCAGAGAAGGAGAGCAAGACGGGAGAGAGGGAGAAGCGGTAGGGAGGAACGGGAGAGAGAGAAAAGTGATTGGGCGAGTAGGAAGGGAGATACAGTATTTGCGAATGAAGTAAACGACGTGAGCGAAGAAAGGAAGAGAGTAGAAGGTATGGAGAGAGAAGAGAAGAGGAGGAAGAGGTGGAGGAGGGAGTTAGAAAGTGGAAGAAGAGGAGGGAGGATGAAAAAATTAGAAAGGGAGTTAGGGATGGAGGAAGAGAGAAGTGGAGAATGAGGAGGAGGGAGAGAGAAAAGTGAGGGAGGAGGAGGAGCAGAAATGGAGAGATGGACAGCAGAATGGGGGAAGAAAGGAGAAGGAGAAGGAGGAGCAGGTGGAAGAAGAAGGGAGGTAATATCTGTACTAATGAAAAGAGAGAGAGAGAGAGAGAGAGAGAGAGAGAGAGAGAGAGTATAAAATAATGGTTTTCCAAGGAAGGGAGTGAGGGTATAGCTGAAGGGATAGATAGGTAGATATGAGGAAGAGTGAGAGAAAATGGAGGAAGGGAAAAACGGGAGGGCAGGATGGAGGGATGGAGGGGCAGAGGAAGGAAAGTAGGTAATTGACTGAGGGTTAGAAAGATTGAGGGAACGGGTGAGGGAAATTGGAGGGAGAGGAAAGTAGGAGGAGAAGTGGGAGAGAAGGACAGCTAGTGGAGGGAGGGAGGCAAGAAGAATAGGGGATGGAGGAAAACCTTGAGGGAAAGTTGGTAGAAGAGAAAGAAAAAATGGAGAGCGAGGAAGGAAAAGATGGGCTGCGGTTACGGGAGAGTGGAGGGATTCGCTAGAAGGATAGATAGTTGGATGGAAGGAGTGAGGGAGGGAATACTTGGAGGGATGGAGGGAGTGGATGAATGGAAAGAATTAGGGAGCAGTGAAAGGCGGCAGGGAGTGGAGGAATGGAGAGAATGATGGATGAGTGGAGGGAGAGAGGGTATAACGGAGGGAGGGAGAGAATGCATAGAAGGATGAAGGAATGGAGTTAGGGAGTAACGGAGTGAAGGAATAGTGGAAGGAGGGAGGGAGTAGTGGAAGTTAAAAAGTGAGGGAGTGATGGAGGAAAGGAAAGAGGGAATGGAGGAAATAAAAGAAAAAGGGAGTACTGAACGAAAAGAAGGAGGGAATAGAAGATGTGAGAGAAAAAGCAGCAATTGAGGGAAGGGTGGACTACTCCGTCACCAGGCACAGACGCAAAAACCCGGGAACAACTCATATTCCACAAACTCCTCAGGACCCTCCCCGGTTTCATTAAAAACCACTTCATAATACATGAACCGACGGGAGACCTGGATAAAGAAATCAACCTAATAAGGCGCCTTCTAGCCGTCCACTCCTCCCCCAAACGCATCGGGAACATCAAGCAATTCCCCACGGATCTCATCCCTGTAAATCCGTGGGAATTTTCTCCTTGCTGCCCTGAGTGCCCAATCCACGACATTCGTGAACAGCTAAAAGTTGCCCGGCGCAGCAAAACAACACAAGAGCGCTTACAAGCCTCCCCACCATACGCGGATTGCCGCAAGCCTCAAAGCAGGAATGCAAGACGAGGAAGGCACAGAAGGCGCCCCCCCAACTGCCCCCGCATCCCACCGTAATGACGAGGGCCACCTCACATCTCCCCCAGTCCACGACAGGGGGAAACGTCACCTTTCCTTTTCCTTTCCTCTCGCTATCTCTTCTATTTTGCCTTCCCCTATTCCTACCCCTATTCCTAACCTTCCCACCTCACACACCACTTTCTCCACTACTACCGCCTCCCCCCTTCCTATTCCTCCCCAACACAAAGCCTGCCTCCCCCTTCACAGACCTCCTAGAACCCTTACCTCATCTTCCCCTAACCTACTTCCCAAAACCGCCTCCTCCTGTCTTACTCCCTCCCACCTACCACCCCACACCACCCACCACCATCACTTCCCCGCCAACACAGCCAACTCATTCGCCTTCCCTATCACACCATCCTCCACCTGCCTCTCTTTCCTCGCTCACCTCCCCCACCCCACCCTCAACCTCACCATACCCACAAACCCCTTCCCCCACTTCACCCTTACCTGACTCACCACCACCTTCCTCCGATTCTGATCCTTCACCAACCTCACCTCCGCCTGCATCTCCTCCGGCTACCCCACCTCCTCCAACCCACCACTCTCAATCACCGCCCGCTACGCCCACCACCAACGCTGCACCACACCACCCATCACCAACTCCCACCTTCACCGCCGCGGAAACAACCACCACCACCACCGTACCACCACAACCAGAGACGAACCGCCCACCTGTCAGAATCCGAGGGACCCCCCACCTTCCCCGCCTCCTACGCCGGACTGACCACCCATCCTCCCTCCGGCTCACTCTCAACCCCCATCAGGAGCCCAACACCTTCACCACCCACTGGGTCAGCCTCCTCCAACACCTCACCCCGGCCGACCAGACCTCCACCTCCACCACCTACCACCTCCAGTCACAGGGTCGTGACTTTTACAAAGCGAGGGTGGTAAAATGCCCGCCGTGCCCGCCGCCGGACCTCCCACCTCACCACCCCCCACCCCACCACCGGGCCGCCAACGCACCACCACCCCAGGAGGATACAACATTGGGGTTAGTGACCCCGATCAAGAGGGTCACCAGGACACTAAAATCCTGAGCCCCTGTTCCCCGCAACCGCCCCTACACCAGGTGACCAGGGAAAGGCAACTACCTTGCGGGCGGGACAACCATCGTCAGAAAAGGGGTGGGACTGAACTAGCTTCAGTCCCAGGTAACACCGTATTGACGGCAATTGTTACACCCTCTAGGGCAGGAGGCCCAAGGGCAGGAGGCCCAAGACTACGGCCTAATAAAGTGTACGAGGGTAAGGCGACCCAAGGCTCCGGCCTTAGTACACCCCAGAGAGAGAGTTGCCCCAGTGCATCCCTCTCCTGCTGTTCTCCCCTACAGGAGCAACACCGCGCCGACAGTCTCTATACGTGGCGGGCAAGGAGCGGCCTTGTACGCCCTTCAGTTGCTTCTGGTCGGAAAGATCAGCTCCCGGCTACGGCCAGAGTACGTACCAGGGTAAAGAGCCCCTGCTATCGTACGTGTAGCTTTTCCCTACTACGGGAGCAACACCGCGCCACATTAACACTTTTTTCGATTTTCATCTTTCTTCCTCCAGACGATTTTCTTCAACTCTGGAGAGAAATTTCGTACTGGAGGGGTTAGATAGAGTCACCATCAACCCCTTTACTACGAGGGGATCTCCTAAGCTGAATAAAATCGTCCGGTTACCTAGAACAAAGTAACTAAGTCATTCTCTGTCTGAAGGGGTTATTGTGTCTGTCCCATCATCCCGAGAGGGTTTCTTTAAGCTCCAGGAAATCGTCTAAATGTAGCAAAGTGTAAACATGACGTCACACTTGGTCTAGGCGCCACATATCGAATCCCGGAGGTGAACAAAGGTTTTTATATCATATAGACGTTTTATATTTTATGTTTTGCAACTTTCAGAGGCATTTACTCAGCTTTAGGAGTCTTATGGATAGGCTCAATCAAACGTATCGAACCTCCCATGTTAGAAAAAATAGCTTACAGAAATGTGTCCTCATACAGAAGGGACGGAATGGACAGATCGAGTGACTAAGATATTGAATTATGTATATGGCTGGTTTTGTTGTTTTTTATTATTATTATTATTACTATTATTATTATTATTATTATTATTATTATTATTATTTCAGGCAAATGTCCCAGGCTTCTACACTGGCTGACTAGCGAATATTATTAAGTCTCCCGTGGCTCCGTGCTCCTTCCACTCAAGAGCCTGCACTTCACGCATTCCACGCACAAGATGGCGCCACCGCTGCATTCTTGCGAAGACGAGGTCAAGAGGACGACACTTGCTTTTTGTTTGTTTGTTTACTGTAATTGCTTAAAGTTGTGATCCCTCCAACTTGAATGCTCAGTTGTAACTATAGATAACTAGAATACGATGCTAGTCACGAAGAAGGGCTATGAAAAGATACAGAGCTCGTAGTATTGGCTGGATGAATCACTCTTTCGTGATAATCAAAGACGGTGAATAAAACCCACACTTGTAGACGAAGAATATAATTACCAAACAGTTTCGGTGGACACTGCCACCATCTTCAGTGGTCAAGATAGTGAGAGGGAGTGACATACTGATTATACAAGGGTTCCTTTTTATGCCTGTGTGTGTGTGAAAGGGTGGGGTAAAGGTGAGGTGGGGTGGGGTAGATTGTAAGCGGGGATTAACCCAAGGGGGATTTTTGGGGGGACATTACTGGACAGGTCAGGTGTAACTCTTATCTGACCTTACCTGTGTCGTAGCAGGAAGGGTGGGGTAAAGGTGAGGTGGGGTGGGGACAAGCTGGATTCAGGATTTTTGGGGGCACGACAGATCAGGTGTAATTCCTATCTGACCTTACCTGTGTCGTAGCA
This sequence comes from Coenobita brevimanus, assembly GCF_032717465.1. NCBI lineage: Eukaryota > Metazoa > Arthropoda > Malacostraca > Decapoda > Coenobitidae > Coenobita > Coenobita brevimanus. The sequence goes on from NW_027643507.1 coordinate 231,781, forward strand.
GGAAGAGACATGTCCCTTCCAGCTACGACACAGATAAGGTCAGATAGGAATTACACCTGACCTGTCCGGTAATGTCCCCCCCAAAATCCCCTTTGGGTTAATCCCCGCTTACAATCTACCCCACCCCACCTCACCTTTACCCCACCCTTCCACACACACAAAGGCATAAAAAGGAACCCTTTTGTGGTCAGTATGTCACTCCCTCTCACTATCTTGACCACTGAAGATGGTGGCAGTGTCCACCGAAACTGTTTGGTAATTATATTCTTCGTCTACAAGTGTTGGTTTTATTCACCGGCTCGTAGTATTTTTTTCTTTTAACTAAGATACATGAAATAAGCTGCAAAAATACGAAAATACGAGCTTACTTAATGTAAATGAATTATAGTACGTTCAGGATGGAGGGAAGGCATTTTGTATTTTGTTTGTGATGTTATAGTGCAGTGGTTCCCAACCTTTTTGGTCCTGTGGCCCCCCGAGAAACTTATGAGAAGCAAACTAGCACAGTAAGGTATATTTCATACTTGATTTGTCAGGTTTTACCCAGACCAAATAACTTATAATATCTTATATTACCAATAAGGCCCATGGCTCCCAGGTTGGGAACCGCTGTTATAGTGTCTCTCAGGATCCTAGGATCCTGTCTCGGCTGAACCAAATTGTCTGGCGTCAGCTGGAACATGATGCTAGAGTTATGTCGGTCGTGAGGGGGTTAATGGTGACGGTATTGACACTGTCAGGCTCCTATGACTCACTGAGTTGAATAAAATCGTCTGAGTCAGCTGAAATGGGGTACTAGAGTTGTCCCGAGCATCAGAGGGTTAAGAATCTTAACCCTCTGAGTGCTTGTCCCGAGCATCACTCAGGGGTTAATCCTAACCCCAGCTGAGTGATGCTTGTCCCGAGCATCACTCAGAGGGTTAAGAATCTTAAACCACTGGTGCTTGTGACAACTCTAGTATTCCATTCCAGCTGACAGACGATTTTGTTCGGCTGAGTGACTCATAGGAGCCTGACAGTTACTACACTGTCACCATTAACCCCCTCATGACCGGCAAAAATCTGGTAAATCATGTACCAGCTGACGCCAGACAAATTCGTACAGCCGACAGGGTCTAGGGCCTGGGGCGCACAAAAAGAAAATATCCCAAAAACATCACACGGGGGGCTATATCAATTTTGCCACAGGAGGTATACCAAAATTGGACTTTTAATAAAACCCCTCCTCTCTCACTCCCTGTGTTTTGTATATGCCTTCTCTGTCTGCCCGTGGTGTGTCTGCTGTCTGCCTGTGGTGTGCCTGTCCCACCCTCTGTGTGTGTGGTGTGTACGTGTCTTGTGTGTGTGTGTCTACTGTGTGAAGGTGGCTGTGTACGTGTCCTGTGTATGCGTGTCTACTGTGTGAAGGTGGCTGTGTACGTGTCGTGTGTGTGTACGTAGTATTGTGTGTGTGTCTTGATGTATGTATGTAGTAGTGTGTAAGTGTCTTGGTAGTGTGTAAGTGTCTTGGTGTGTGCAAGTATCGGGCCTTGTGGCTTTAAGGAAAGCCTGCTACGCAAACTTCCCTCAACCACATTTTTAAACCTCTATCACACCGGGACTTGAACCCGGGTCTTCCTGATTACCAGGCCAGCACCATGCCAACCCTGCTACCGCGGCCCCACAAGGAATGCGGCTAAAACTTCTACTGTATTTTATTTCTTTACATGTTTACAAAAAATGGGAAATTGAACAACATGCACAGACTAAACTAAATTGTTATGTACCTATTAATGTCGCTTTAGGTGGAGATATCTCGAAATTTCCTGAGCTACTTGGAATACCTAAGCCTGCAGTTTAATGCTAATCATGAACAAGTGCTATGGAAAGAATATAGAGCAGTTGCTACTTATATAAAGGGAGAAAGTAAAAACTGCAACTTAGTCTGCTATCGAACCGCAGGACTTAAACGATTAACCATATATTACATACACTTAACACACTGAGTGACACAGAAACTAAACATATGATACAAATTCTTTAATGAAACTTATAATGAGAGTACAAATGACAAAATATACACTGCACAGGAAGACAGTACAGTACTCATTGGTCATACTCTGAGCATGAAACTACTGCAATCGAGCAGCAGCCGGAAAGTCGCCATTAGGTGACCAAAGCCAATGCATGTACAAAAGCGATCTTGGAACCTTCAGTAAATGATACGATATAACCCACTCCAGTTCAAAGTCTTTCCCATGCTGGAATATCATCTGAAGGAAGCATGAATAGAAATCAGTTCTATCTTTCTTCAAGTGTGTGGTTAAAACTGAAATCCATCCATCCATCCATCATCCAATCCTAGCGTTGCCCCATGAGGCGCGTAGGAGCCCTTCGGGCCTAGGCAGTTGGTCCTGACATTTAAGATGAGAGAGACCAACCTCACTCATCCGCTGAGAGGCATTATGTGAGCAATAAACCCCAATCATCCCTTGGATATGAACCTCCGACTGGCTTGTGGTTTCCTGGTGTACAGGAAACCACTTGGCTTGTCACTCAGTGTATAAAGTCCACCCAAAGGCAGAAGGAAGAGGAAAGAATGAAGGAATGCAAGACAGAATTGGGAGTGTAAAGTCACCTCCATAGGCAGAAAGACGAGGGAAAGAACGAAGGGGAAAAAAACTGAAATAAAATACTTAATTCATGGGTCTTTGCATCTGGTATTGTAGTTTTAATCCTGTTAATTCTAAGTAATATCATTCAGCTTAGGAAAAGAGTACATGAACTGGAGTGGCTAAAGCCTCCTGATTCAACTTCTTTACTACTTGGAGACTTCTTCCAAAGCTGAGATTAAACTTGCTTACCGGCCTAGTTCTACCAGAGTGAAACAATGGCTAAATGGGGTCTCTGAAGATTATTAAAACTGTCTACAAGTTATTTTTTCTAGCCTGGAGAGATCTCCAACCTTTTCAGATTAAGTTGATGGCAGTAGGGTGTGGAAAGACTGCACAGATGATAAGACTAGTAACCAAGGAGATATCATATGAAGAGAGACAGTGTGAAGGGAAACTCCTAAGGTGATCAAAATTGCCTACAGAGCATTAATTCTATCCTAACAGTTAAATTCCTAATCTCCTTGTAATTGAGCTGATTTTGCCAATTGTTGTTAGACTGGGTGTCAGTATGAATGGTAACCCAGGAAGACTTACTCCTTCCTTACAACTATGACTCCATCTCTAAGCAACCACAAACTGGTATTTGAGATTGTGTATGAGTGACCCAGGTCCCTCATATTAAAACAAGTTATGTTAATTACAATCGTCTGAATGTATATGTGTGGGCCATTTCACTAACCATGATGTACTGTTGATAGTCCTTTATATTTTATTTTTTCTTACCTGTTGCTGAATCATACCTCAACCTTTCTTTTATATTGAGAATTAGTTGTGTTGATACTGGAGAGGGATGCCTTCACATGGTGGCACCAATATCACCAGGTAACACAATAGAGCTTGGCCATATTCTATCTATCTAATGCATCTATTGCTAAGACGCCTCCAATCCCGCTTTGGGGTGGCCACAAACAAATCGCCTCGCCTACAATAAAACTCTTCTCCTCATATCGACTATTGAGCCAGAAGGGTCATATCAACCACACATACGCTTTGAGGTAAAACAGGGTGAATTTCATGAATATTAGTAACTCATACAGTACTATGGAATTATCTGATTAAATGCTGGTAAATTTTTTATGCAGGGGTTCATTGGCAAATTTTGAGGTGCAAAATTTTCCAGGAAAATGATGGCCAATAATATTCACTTATATTTTAATCTACCATTATCAAAACATGCTTTTATGATTCCTCAAAAATGAACTACATAACAAAACTCAATCGCCAAGTAATACAGGCCATGACACTGAATTATATAATGAAGAATGGGAATCAAGAAGACATGGCAATAAAAAGGAAATACAGCTAGCAGTGCTGAAGAAATGTTACACTATACAAAAGACATTTGACTAAAAGATCCTAAAATTGAACAGTAAGTGAAATACAAAGCTCAGGAGGTAGAATGGGATTGGGTTTCTCAGAAAAATGTTGCAAAACTTCTGAAAAATTGATATAGCTACAGCTACATATACAGGTAATTCTGAAGGGCTTATGAGAAAATTCTCTTGTGGCCACAGGGAACGGGGTACAAGATTAATGATTTATTTAACTCCTTCAGTATGATGGGACCCTCACTCTTAGGGTCAAGTCTCAAAGCCAATGCGCCTGGCAGATTCTGATCTTCTGAATCACAGTGGCTTAATGAACTCCCTACTTTGATTTTAATTATAATAGAATTAATATACTCATTCTAACTTATTTGCTTTTAATCCTACAACACTCAACTTACTGTACTTAGTTGAACCTACTAGACTTAACTTACTACATATAACATTTAATTTAACCAGCTCAATATTACCACAGCAGGTTTAATCAATTCCACCTTCACTTTAATTCTTATGGGGGTACATGGGGTTAAGGGCTATAAATCCTTATGAGGGATTCACAACAGCAGCACAGGATCAGGACTACCTTCATCTCATAACTAAGAGACATGGGTTAAATTCATAGTTCTCTCTTCTCCTCATCCAACTTTGAAAAAAAAGAAATCACAGCTATGGCAGAAAACTGACTGCATAAATCCATCTGAAAGTATATGACTGTACAATTTTACATTATACTGTATCATAAGCATTTAGCCAGTCCTCTCATAAGCTGTCAGGGATCACGCTAAATTATCAGAACTTTTCCCATATCAGGCATGGCAATGTTTGAAAATATTACAAACTTTTCCATTCCAACTCATACTGTAAATCAGGAGAAACAAGATCAGATCAGATATACATGAAACCAATGGTCACTCTGCCATTACAATGTCTGGACTGAAAACACTAGCCTCATATGCTCCTACGCTTCTCACAGCTGGGTACTAAAGGACTGCATAAGATATTTTTTTTTTTACTGTCATGAAAGAGACTGATGTACCAATTTTGTTTCCTTGAAAACTTTCAAAATACACTGCTGATAAATGACACCTTTTTTCCTGTTAAAATTGCTTGTCATTCTTCATAAAGTTGCTTTGTTCTGTTGTTTTAGATTTGCCTTTGGCTTTTTAGCCCTCCTCATGAATCTAACACATCTCTAAGGTACTTCACTTAAAGCAGAAATTTGCCTGCATGCATCCCAGACTTATAAAGAGGATTTATGGCCATATTATTACAACTAAGAGTGCAATGTTATGGATAAGGATCATCAAATGATAATTTCCAAGCCATGTCATGGTGACATAACATATCTGATCCTTCTGTACTACTGCTGACTACACTCTGTAATGTGGGCTGCAAGTTGATTAATCTAACAAGTACAGGTGTTCTATACTGTACATGTCTATTTATGGCCAGATACCTTAATCCCAGAAGGGGTGGCCACAAATGAACTGCCTTCATGTCACCCTGTCCTCTGCCATCAGGCTGCCCTTTCTCCAGCAGATACCCCATCACTCATACAAATTTTGGGTTTTCTGATGCTTCTGTACTTTCAGTTTTAATAATATGGCTCTGACTGCATCAACACTGCTTTGATATTACTTAAACATTAGTACATATGTCATGTGGTGTCAAATTTTAATAAAACCACATCTAGGCTCACTCTTCCTGACCCCCAACCCCTCACAGCATATATGGTTCCCAATAAATATCTGACATCTGTGTAGAAAATGTACATAGGGTTAACAATTAGTGAATAATAATTCAATGGCTGAACCTAGTACTGCTTTCTAGTTAACTCCTGATGATTAATGTGAACCTTAGGCCATTTTCCCTAGGGCACAAAATATTCATGATCATCATCCCAACCCTAATTCCCACACAGAAGCAAGGTAGGATCCAGAACCAAGGAAACTGAAACTATCACACAAGTATGTGAGCTGTTGTCATCATCATCATCATCACCATATTCATCCTCACTATAATTTCCACCTAATAGATAAGGTGGGCTGCATTAATAATAAAAATAATAATAAAAGTACAAAATAGGAAGAACTATCAACAGTATTACATTTGCTTTTATCATTTTGAGGGCCTTGGCTATGCCTCCACATGCAAGCCTTTAATAACCTGTTGATGGCATCTACAGTATACATGTACTGTAATGTGTTTAACCTAACAAAGATCCCTAAACCTTTTCAGCTCAGTTGATGCTTGAATGTTGTCTCTCCCAAACTACGACAACTGTATAAATTTGGTTGAGTTCCTATAGTGTGTTTACTCTTGCCTAACAAAGATCCCTAAACCTTTTCATCTCAGTTGATGCTTGAATGTTGTCTCTCCCCAAACTATGACAACTGCATAAATTTGGTTGAGTTCCTATAGTGTGTTTACTCTTGCCTAACAAAGATCTCTCTCAACCTTTTCAGCTCAGTTGATGCCTAACTGTTGTCTCTGCCTAAACTAAGACAACCGCGTACATTTGGTTGAGTTTCCTGCCTGAGTGTCGTGTTCAATTAACAAATCCAGCCTATCCCTAATGAACAGATTTTAGTTTTGTACAAGAGATATACATGTATAGCAGTCTTATCAAGTACTCTGACAACCGTGTAACTGTGGCTGAGGTCTCCATCTGGGATTGTTGTGCAAGGCCAGGTACCAGGATTCTGTTCCCACACCACTCACATGGTAGCACCTACCAGGGATGATGTTCCCAACCATCTACCACCTAACGAACTACCAAGTGGCTGTCTAGTGGAACGGAACTATTATTCAAGCATTAAAAATCTTAGCTTCACCTTACAGTACAAAAACCTATACCTAAGACCTAACTGAACAACACTTATTAACTATCAACATCATGCCCAGTACAATGGGACTATCATTCCAGCATCCAAACTCCTAACTTCACCACACAATGCAAAAACCTATAACTCAACCTAACCCCTTCACCATCAGGCTATTCTTCTAAGATGAATTAAATAGTTTGGAAGCAGTAAGAAAAAATAAAATAGTAAATTTTACAAATGAATATACCTTTCAAGTACAGTATAAAGGTTGTGGAGCTTTCCTAACACCTCTTCTTTAGCAAATTATTTTATATACCTTAACATCCTCTTAAATTAGTTGATAAATTTTATGTGGATAAAAAAAATAATATAAAATATACATAAGAATGTTTATATGTACTGTACCATCATCCACTCACTTGATGTAGTGCTGCCTACTTCTTCCTTAGCCTTTATCATTCTTTTTCTGTGCCTCCTCTCTTCCTATTTCTCCCATCTTTCCTGTCACTTCTTATTGCTTTTCTTTCCTTTACAGGTGGCTTTACATTGAGTGACAAGCCAAATGGTTTCCTTCCAGGGATAAGAGACTGAATAGGGAGGCTTCCAGACATTGAGAAGTGTGGAGAGCCACCATTAATTGGCCAAGGACAATGCATGCAAGCATGTTGTAGCCTTAATATATGATATGAAAGGACCAGGCGCCTGGTGGTTTAGTGGGTAGTATGTGTGCTCCAGTCGGATTGAGCCAGTTAAGGTTTATATCCTAGGGGTGGTTGGGGTTGATTGCTCATGTAATGCCACTCAGGGATGAGTGAGGCTGGTCACTCTCATCTTAAATGTCGGGACCAACTGCCTAGCCCCGGGCTCCTATGCTCCTTATCGGGCAATGTAGGATTGGATGATAAATGTGGATGGATGCCTTGACTACAGTATTTGTTTCACAAGTCATTTCTCACAGCTGCCATTATGATTCCACTTTCCAAAATGTTCCATTTTGCATAAAGCCTTTGGACCCAGGCATTTTGGATCTGAAAGGTTGTACTGTACACCTACTACTACTGTTCTTCTTAGATGGATACAATAGTTTACATATCTATTATCATCAAATAAAACAATCTCATCATACTTCTTTCACGTAGGATCCTAGGCTAGGCTAACCTAGTCCAATACATGTAAGGGAAGATTACCTGTCTACATCCCTTGGTGGTGTTAAAAAAAAAATCCAGTTGCTTCTCCGGGACAAAGCCATGCATGGATGTCATTCTGACTGGGCGTTCTAACCCCTAGATGTCCTTTTCCAGCCACATGCCCTTACTGGCACCAACCTGTGTCATTGTAGGGTATGGGGTATGATGCATAAAGTGCATGTATAGCAGTGAAGAGCAGGTAGTTATAAAAATGTTTGACAGGGTATGCTGGCCTACCCTCTATGTTAGTGACACTGAAAAATGTCAAGGGGGAGCTTCCAGCTCTCCCTATCACCAGCTTTTCCACCTTCCTTGAGAGTACAGTACTGCCCTCACAGGCTGGTACCATACTACAGCTCTGCTCCTGATAATAATTATTTAATAATAATAATTATAATAATAATAATAATAATAATGCAGGTGGGGAAGGCACCAGGTGTGTCTGGGTTGACTGTTGAAACACTGAAAGCCTCAGGAGATACAGAAGCAAGGTTAGTAACTGAACTGATAAATACGATTATAACTGACTGTGTTGTCCCTACGTGTCAAGTGGGTTGGTGGAGGGTTAGTGCCCCTCCCTGTAAAACAAATAACTCAGAGTCAAATGGCCACCCCGTAAGGGATTATGGCGTCTGGCAATAGATAGATAGATAGTGTTGTCCCAGATGATTAGCTGAAGAGTGTACAGTAATTGTAAATGTCTACAAGGGGAAGGGTGATGCCCTGGAAAGAAGAAATTATAGAGGCATAAAGTTTTAGACCAGAAAATGAAGGTAATGGAGAGAGTTCTAGAAGGTATGTACTGTCACCTCTGCAATCCAGACTTTTACATGGTCAAAAGGGGTAGAAAACAAGTCACTGTTGATGACCAATGTGTGATGAAACAGTCAGGAACTCAGATTGATGGAGACTCTCTCCCATTAACGGCCTCTTCAGTTGCGTTTATTACATTTCAAGTGGCCAAGTTAAGAGTGGTAGCATGCCAAAATGACTGGGCCAGTCTCCAACTAGGCCAACCCAAGCCCAACCTTTGCAGTTTCCCAGAATGCTTCTAGGTTGTACATTAATAAACTACTAGGTAAGCTCTACACGACCAGTTCTCAAGGGTTATACAAACAATAAGGTTCGAGTGGGAGGGAATGTGTATTAACAAGACCAAAAAGTAGAAATCTTCCCCAGCTACTTGCTTTACAGATTAAACATGAAATATATACCTATATGGTCCTAATATCAAATGCACAAAACTTAGCTCCTCTGTCCCAGTCCAATGTGTTTATTCATAATTGTCCCTCTGAGCACAAATTTCACTGGTCCAGTCCTCTGCCACTGCCGACCTTGACCTCCACACTTGGGACCTTGACTCACTCACTGGTGCTTAGACCTCCACACTTGAACTTTGACTCCCTCAGGTACTTCGACCTCCACACTGGGACCCGCTAGAAGTTAATATGAATAATGAATAACTATTCCTCCCAATGCAAGTAATCCCTTCACATGATCAGGAAGGTCTCATAATAAAGAAACATGAGTTACAACACTCAGCATCTCAAGTAATAACAGAATAACACATGGCACTACAGACACATAGGTCTGCTCAAAATAATACTTATTGTAGGGATAACATGGAAGAAAAAGCACTGTAACAAATACAGTAAGCATGAATAACTGTAACTCTAACCATAGAAAATCATCACTGCATCAACATCATTGTGCCTCACAAAGCAACTATGTGAACATTTACTCACAACATAGCCCTAAGAAGTACTGAATTGCAAAGTCATTTCAACTCAATAATAAATAATTCACAGTCTCTGGGCACCTAATGCTTGGCCTACAAAAATCACATATTTATCTGAGGCTCAGACAAAACTCTATAGCATTTCGTATTCTAGTTACTAAATACAGTAAACCCTCATTATACAATGCCTCATCAACTAGAGATATTATATTATAAAGAGACTTAATACTAGTGAATTACAGTAGGAAAAAAAAAAGTGACTTAGCAACTAGGTAATTAATCTATGTTCTGGACACGTCCGCATGGTAACAGCCATGCCTCGGCCACTCTCTCTCACTTAACTGAACTTTTGGTCATATAAAATAAACTAGATACAACTAATTATCACTTCCGGGCACTACAGGTATGTTTAAAGAAAATGTGAATATTGATGAGATACAGTTTGGGTTTATGTCAGGCAAAGGGACCACAGATGCCATATTCATTGTTCTGTGTTGATTACAGAGAATGAAAGGAAGGCGGAGGAAAGATTTGGGAAGTGCAAAGATGGTATGAAACACAAGGGCTCAAAGTAAATGCAGATATTACTAAAGTGATGGTGTATAGGGCTGGTGGCAGTACTGTCAAAGAAGAGGGAGAGTGGCCATGTGAGATCTGCCACAAAAGGGCGTGGAAAGTAATTCCATCTTGTGCAGTCTGTGATAAGTGAGTCCATAAGATACGTAGTGGTACTAGAGGTAGACGCGAGATAATGCTGATTTCATGTGTGCCGTGTGTTGGGGAGAGCAGGTGAAGCTTGTTAGGCATGGAGGGACTGACCTTGTTGGTGAGTCTCTCGAGTATGTGGAAGAGTTTTGTTATTTGGAAGACATGTTATGTGCTGGAGGTGGGGCTGAAGCTAGCTCTGTGGCTAGAGTGAGGAGTTGTTGGAAGAAATTCAGTGAGCTGTTGCCTATCCTGACACTGAGAGAGCTTTCCCTCTGTGCTAAGGACCTCTGTATGTGTCATGTGCCAGGAGTGCAATACTGTATGGTAGTGACACTTGGGCAGCAAAGGAAGAGGATATTTGCAGGCTTAAACATACAGAAATGACAATGAGTGGGTGGATGTGCAGTGCGTCCTTGAACGCGTGGCCTTGGGGGCTAGGTTTATGACTGAAGAGTTGAGAGCAAGGATGGGACTGGAGTGTGTTGTTGTGATGAGGAGGTGCTGACTGAGATTGTCTGGACATGTGGAAAGGATAGGAGCTGACAACTGGGGGCAGAAAGGGATGTGTAAACGTTGGGGGTAGGGTTGCGAGAGGCAGACCAAAGAAGAGCTGGGATGAGGTCAAAAGAGTGTGACCTCAGGGATAGGGGACTGCATAGGGGTGTTGCCAAAGATCTAGCAGCATGGATATCACTATACTCCTTTCGCAGCAAGAAGTCCGTTCAGGGTGTGGCAGAAGTTGGAATACCCCCGAGTGCGACGTTGCCAATTTGACCACCAATTATCGGATTATCACTCTGTCTCCCTACCTACCCCCATCTCACCTGTTTCTCTCTCTCTCTCTCTATATATATATATATATGTATATTGTATATATTTATTATTTATTTTCAACTTTTTTTCCACACCACCTATGAGGTAAAAGTCTAGGCGCGTTTTATTTTTAAGAGGTTTCCCCTATAGGCCTAATCCTCTCTCTGATCTTTAATCATAATCTTCTTCGTCATCAGAACTTCCTGTTATATTGACGAAGAATGACTCTACGAAATGTTCAGCTGCTATGTCTTGTTGTGCTAGACAGGGAGTGACCCTGGGTCCCTCGCCGACCTCGGCGTGGCAACATGGGAAATAAGCGCTGCCACGTGTCATATAATTCATTCAAATTGTTGTTATAATTCTAAAAAGTGATACTCAATGTACTATATAGCTTCCTTTACTATATAAAGAATATAAAAAACAATTTCAAATAGCACATAGATGGGAAATAAGAGAGAGAGAGAGGCACGTACTACGGTTGATTTGGCAGCATCGCTAGAGGTGATTCACCAGGTGGGCCCCACCCTGAACGGACTTCTTGCGTGAAAGGACTATAGCACTCAAGAAATTTTATGCTATCCTTAACCATGCTATACCTAGATCTAGGTTTGGCTGCAATTATTTGGAGAGGGAACAAAATTATGAAAATTCCAAACCTGAACACTGACAGAAGAGCCAAACCTTCCTGTTTTGTGCCCATTTTGGGCCTGTCTGAACCTGAATCCCTGGGTTACCCACAGCACATCCTACCAACTCAGTTCCCTGGCCAAAGCTACACTTCCCTACATCGTCATCTGGGATCCACTCGCACATGGCTCTGGTACACCACTTGCTCCAATGTGCCATTTCACTCAACCTGCGAAAAAAAATATCATTAATACCATCATCACCATTTGGGATTCATCTGCTTAAGGTTTTGGAATAACAGGTACACCTAACATGCCACAGCAACAATAATAATAACTATGAGGTATTGACATCCTTGTAATAAGGTTTGCTAAAATTACAAGCAAATTCATAAGCAACAACAAATGATAAAGTGAAAGGAAGTTGTGGTGCTAATGATGATGAGCATGAAAGCATTTTGAGATGGTCTGGCCATGTGGAGGAGCAGAAAGTAAGAGACTGGCTGGAAATGTGCATGTGTGGGAGGGGAAGGGGGAGACTGATGATGAGATGGAAGGAGGGAATGGAGAGAGATTTCAGAAAAGGTGTAAACTGGATGAAGGGCAACCAAATGGCAGAGGATATGGTAACACAGAGGTGATCCATTTGTGATGATCATTTACAGTATTAAGATATCTCGAGACAGACAAATAGATAAACAGCTAGACTGATAAATAAACATAGAGACAGACTGACAGGCATACAGATTCATAGTCACTACTTGGGGATAGAACTTGTGCAATTCTGTCACTCCATAATGGGGCATTCTAACCTCTAAACCACCACATACCATAACTACAAATAAACCATGCTTAACCCGTCGATTACGCATTTACCTTTCTTTATCCCACCCATGGCGTGAAAAAAAAATATATATATATATATATATTGTTTATTATAAACTTGGATGTTTCAAGAGAACATTTAGGAGTGATGAGGTGAGTATCCTGCCTTGATTCCACATTTTCAAGCAGTTACAGTTAATTTACTTGTATTATTGTGCTTGTGAAAATTAGATATGGCAATGGAGATAACATAGAGGTGAGCATTTCTAGTGAGTATTCGTGTTTCATGATCAGAAAGGGCAACAAATTCCAAGCAGACGTTGAAGAAGGCTGGCTTCGTGAGTATCCTGGTCCACTTCCATGATTTTACCTCTAGCATCTGATTTACGTGCATAATTCTGCTCGTTAATATTAAATAAGTTAATGGAGTGTACTAGGGAGTAAGTATGTGAAAGAAATATTCGTGTTTTGAGGTGACTGAATGAATGGTGGTGTAAATGGAAGAACAGACGTCGAAGAAGGCTAGCTTAGGTATTCTGCCCTGATTCGTTTTTCGGCGCTTCCATCTAATTTACTGACATAATTCTACTCACTGGTGTTAGAGAAGCAACTAGAGATTATTTGGGTGTACGCATGTGAGGGAAAGTGGCTGTATTGAGATGATATTTGGCATCCTTGTAAGATTTGACGTCGAAGATGGCTGGCGTAGTAAGTTAAGTATCCTGCTCTGCCTCCATATTTTCCTTACTTACAGCTAATTTCCCCACTTAATTCTGCTTACTGTTGTTATACATGGCAGTGGAGATAAATAAGTGTAGTTTGGTGGGAGAATATTGTTGTTTGCAGATATTTAAAGGATGTCGGGTTTTTTCGTGTCCTTGCCAAAATTTTGTAAACATTCAGCCCCCGAAATATTTAGGATGTTCGTATGTTATGTATTTCCGTTGATTTATTGTTTATTGTTTATTATTTATTACTGGTTATTATTTATTGGTTATTGGTTATTATTGGTGGTTGGTGCTGGCAACAATCATCCACTCACTTGATGTAGTGCTGCCTATGTCTTCCTTAGCCTTTACCATTCTTTTTCTGTGCCTGCCCTCCTCTCTTCCTGTTTCTCCCATCTTTCCTGTCACTTCTTATTGCTTTTCTTTCCTTTACAGGTGGCTTTACATTGAGTGACAAGCCAAATGGTTTCCTGTAAGCCAAGAAACCATTTACAACGCTGGGTGGTAACCATATAACCAAACCATACGTGCTCCCTACGTGTCAAGTGGGTTGGTGGAAGGTTAGTGCCTCTCCCTGTAAAACAAATAACTCAAAGTCAAATGGCCACCCCTTAAGGGATTATGGTGTCTGGCAATAGATAGATATATATATATATATATATATATATATATATATATATACATATCAGGCATCTATATATAAATAAAAATTATATATATATATATATATATACATATGTCGTCATCACCATCATCTGGACCTCCTTTCCCATCCTAGGGCAGGGTGAGGAGTAGCAACATCCAGACAGTCCAAGTTTGCCCACTCCAATGGGCCATGCTTCCATTCATTCATCATTCAAGCCCCTGGAATCCTGGCTTTATCTGATATGCCAAAAACTTTCACCAGGTTCTGTAGCTTCACATAAATGTATCCGATAGAGCCAATCCCAACGCTGTCATGTTTAAAAGGGGTGCCAAATGACTGATCATGCACTTCTTCTCACAACATTTACCAAGCCATCTTGATCTCCTGTCAGTCCCCAGCCTCACCAACTTCAATACCTCTCTTCCTTACACATTCATCCACCATCCCTCCATCTTCTCCTTGGCCTACCTCACCTCCTCCCTCCTTCAAATTTGCTCAGATATACCTTTTTCACCACTCTATTGTTTATCCATTCTCTCCACATGACCATACCATCTCAGTACACTCTCTACAATTCTGGTGTCCACAGACTCCCTCACTCTCCATCCTTCACGAGTCACATTACTTCATATCCTATCCATTTCTCTCTACTCCACACACATTCCCTCAGCAGTCCCATCTCCACTGCTCTCACACTTTTGACTTTTCACTTTCATGCCACACCATCGTCTCATATCCATATGTTAAAACTGGCACTGACACTCCTTCGCGTAAGCCTTGTGCAGCAGCAACACTCAAGCCTCTGTTTATTATCAAGGCCTCCATAGCACCAGCTACCTTCCTTCCCTTGTCACTCTACTTTCCACTTCTTTTGCACATTTTCCTCTCTTTTCTGTCACTGTACCCAGGTATTTGAACTCTCTCACCAATTCAGTCTCTCTCTCCATTCACTTAAATATCACACTAAGAGTCACCTTCTCACTTGATTACCATCACTTTACTCTTTTCTATGTTTACTCTCAAGGCATGATGCTCATAGACATCAGCAAAACTCTGCATTAGTCTACCAAGCTCTTGTCCGGTATTTGCAAGTTGCACTGCATCATCAGTGTACAACAAATGTGAGATACCATATTCCGTTCATCATCATTCATTACCAATGCCATCCCTCTCTCCATCACTCGTATTGTTACTTCTCTCATCACCTCATCCACATATATATCGAACAACTATGGGGACATCACACAACCTTGTTGCACGCCCACAATGATCGTGAACCATTCATTTACATGCCCATTTACCCTTACACATACCTCACTACCATCATAAAAACTCTTGATGGCACCTAGCAGCTTACCATCTACACTGTACATGTGCAAAACCTTCCACAATCCTTCTCTGTCTACTTTGTCGTATGCTTTCTCCAGACCCATAAATGCCATAAACACCTTATAGTCCTTCTTAAAAGCCTTCTCCACTATCTGCCTCACTGCAAATATTTGATCCACACATCCCTTGCCACTCCTAAAGCCACCCTGCTCATCACTCAATGGGACTTCTGATATCTCTCTTACTTTCTCTCTATGTACATATTATATAGATAGATAGATAGATAGATAGATAGGTTGACTGATTGATTGATTGATAGATAGATACATACAGTACACACATATAGATATATACTTCTGTTGGGATAGGCCGGTCCTGCGGTGGACATTCAACGGTTGGTGATGATCATGATCATGATGATGATACATATATATATATATATATATATATATGCAGTAGATATTATATAGGCTTACCTTTACATCACAGTAAAGACTGGTTATATAGCTAGTTCCCATAAATGTTATTCTCAAGTAGCTCCCAAAGTAAAAGCAAGTAGTGTATTACATCTACTTTACGGTAAGCAAATAAATACAGTATAGCAACATGCATTAGTTAGTATACACCGCATAAAGTAAGAGAAAGTTAAAATATAAATAGTGTAAAAGTAAAATACGATCACTGTATACAGTCCTTAAGCATCTAAAATTTATTGCCTTACTTTCAACAGAAATACAGTTCAGATCTGGTAATGTCCTATGGCTGCTTTCTGAATTCTAAGCACATCTATCTAAGCATCTGGCATAACTGCAGGAAAAGAGCTAGTGCAATGGACTTCATTTATAATAATTAAATATACAGGTATTTAAAAAAAAAAAATACAGTTAGATGCATTTTTATTGCCTAGTTATTCTTGCAGACTGGAGTGCACTGCATCCATGGTGAGGAAGCTTCAACTAAGGTGTGTATGAGTGAGTTTCAGAGGTAAGGGGAAACAAAAACCTTAGTGCAGAGTGAACAGACCTTGATTGGTAATCATATACCAGTAATGCTACAAGAGTGAAATTAGTGACCATATTTTGTGTTGAAGACACTGGAAATTAAAACCTTCCACTAAGATCATGCAAACTTCTACTGTAATTCTACTGCCACCATTACTTACCGTATGATGGGGCTATTCGACTCACCTGAGGCAATTAGACTCAATAAGGAGTAATGAGACTCAGGTGGTCAGACAGTGTAAAAAGGGGTATATCTGACACTCTCATATGGTGCTATAATCTGAAATTGCTAATTTATATTGTAAATTAAATTTAGGGACAGCTTGCTGAAGGTCAGTGAACTGTGATCAATTTCTCATTCTGTTATTTTCACATTTTTTTTAGCTGTAACTTACAACAATAAAGACAAGATTAACTGTATTTTCCTCCACTGTCCCTTGGATATATAATAACAAACTGAGTGTCATTAATGTTTATCCACCTACCAGAGTAAGTTAGCTGCTTTTGTTTATAAAATAATATGATTTTAGACTAAAGGGGCAATTTGACTCAGGCAATTTGCCTTGGCACTTTGGGGCAATTTATATGCTGCAACTTCATCAGTACTATCTGGACAGTTGTAAAGATTACATCGCAGATTTCAAGGATAATCTTCCAAGTACAGACTGAGTACATGGCTTCCTGAAGAGACATAAAAGTCCTGCTGTCCTCCAGGATATGCCAAAATATTTTGAGGAAGCAGGCTGCTGTCTCTGAAGAGGTCATAGTGGCCAACTTTAAAAAGGTAGAAGACAGCCTTAGGGGAGCACCCCCTCCAAACATTGTTAATTATGGCAAAACCAACATCACGGATGATCCTACGGGAAAGCTCTGGATATTCAGGTACGGTAAAAAACATGAGGAGATTATCATGAATACGATAAAGAGTTCAACATCTATCATGTTTTCCATCACTGCCAGCAGCAAGTACCTTAGTGCAAATATTGTTTCCAGGGCTCAATGCTAACAGCTGTCATGGATTGAAGGAGGACCAATCAACGTATATAACCAAACTTCTTCTGGCTGCTTCGATTCGAATTGAAGCAGGGGGAGCAGAGAGGCGGGCCTCCTGAAGGCACACAACTAATGGACAGTACTGGGCAAGAAGGCATCAAAGGTCGAAGCAACTTGAATGAAAACCTCGAATGAAAGCCCACCAAGTCCAACTGCCCCACATCAGGTGTTGATAAACATAACTTCCCTCCCCCCCCCAATATGCCTTTTCTGTGTTTTTCTATGTTGAATCATTTGTGTTTCATTACCCATACAGTAAAGCTTTTTAAGTGCCCTAAATGTTGCACTACAAACCTTAGTGCAACAAAAAATAGCCAATCGGTGAGTTGAACAGCCCACCTTTCGGTACTTTTTCAGTGAGAAAAAGCAGGGCATACATTGGATCAATCTTACCTTCCTTTGATATACAGCAATCCAGTCTGTCGATGCAAACCACTTGTGATTCTTGATATCATTAACAGCATTCTTGAGGTTTCCATACCGCTTGGTCAGGTCAACCTGCAGTAGATTCCTTAACAGATCCTTCAGGTCAGAAGAGAAGTGACCAGGGAACTGCACCTGTAATAACAAGGTTGTGATTAAGTTAGAGTACATCTTGATGAAGCTTCCCAGCCTCTTTCACCTATGATGATGGCCAAGTGGTGGGTCAATCTGATACATCACCAAGAAGACTCATTCCTACCTCAAAAATAAGGTTTATCATATTTCATGCAACCACAACTTAGTGCAGGAGGCCTAGTTATACAAGAATCAAGTGTTATAATGCTGGCATGTACTGGGCACTTTCTGGCATTACAAGTACTGAAAATCCAAAGTTACAATGGCCAGTTGAGAATCCATGAATCAATTAAGAGGCCTACATAATGAAAACTCAAGACATGCACAGCTGCAAAGCTAGCTGGACAAAGTGTGGAATAACATGACACTGATGTCTTGGGGGAAAGTTTGTGAGCTCTATGCACCCCTCCTTCCCACTCTTCCACAAGCTGCCTCACTCTCATTCTCTCTTGCACTCACTTTGGTCATATTTGGTGTAAAGGGCTGTACGCACAGGTACGGTATTATCTAAATGATCGACTCTATTGGATACCTTTATGTGAAGCTACAGAATGTGGTGAACATTTTTTGGCATATCAGACAGAGCCAGGATTCTGGGGACTTGAATGATGAGTGAATGGAAATGTGGCCCATTGGACTGGGCAAACTTGGGCTCTCTGGATGTTGCTACATCTCAGCCTGCCCTTGAGTGGGAAAGGAGGTCCAGATGATGATGATGATAGTGATATACAATGAGCTCGCTCTGCTTCTTACTTCATGCCTTCCAAACAGTGGTGAAGTGACAGAAGGGCAGCTCAACCCCAATGAACTCAAACATTTGTACCGTATACTGTTCAAGTACAGTAAGTGTACATATACAGTATATTCCTATACTATTTTCTCTTTCATTCTGCTTCCATTACAGTACTTATACATTATTATAGGTCAAATGTTATTGCTATATGTGCTTTAGGTGTAACTAAATTTATTCTTGTTTAAAACTGTCATACATGGCAGTGTAGGTGTAATGTGGTGGTGGTCAGGAACCAAGTCTTTTTAAAGGTAATGTAATTTGATGTACAAGCATTCACTTAACAAGCTGATTTTGGGGTAACTAAACTATAGTACTCATAACTCTGTGACCTCCCTGTATTCAAGTTGTAGGAAAGGCCCTGTTCTGTCAAGTGAAATGAAACTGAGTACAGTCTCAGAACTTGCTCCGAGTGATAAATCATACGTATCATTTATAATGGCTCCAACACACTTGCAATAATAATTACAACAAATAGCTGGTGCTTCAGTACTCCCCATGTAAGGCATAGAAGAACCTGAGGCTAGGCTACTGTGGTCCACATCATTAATGCCACAGGAAGCTACCCTGTTTCCTTGCCAGAGTTATGTGACAGAAATACCTATGGACACTTCTTGGGCTGAAACCATCGTTGGTTAGTGAATATTCTCTTCTGATCCAAGACCCCTATCAATCGAGCAACTGAGGTGTCTATTAATAATAACAAATTATACCATACACTGGGCTCTAACTGAATTGTAATGGGACATGAGTAAAGAATTTTCATAATACAGTAAAAGTCCTCTACTTCGGCCTCCAATAATCTGCAAATCCCAATACTCTGAATTTGTCAAGGCGAATTTTTTTTTATTTTATCTGGTCTTTTTTCAAAATTTTCAGGGCTTTATCTAAGGATTTATCTGGCTTGGACTTGCTCTTGGCCTTGGATGTACCAGCATGAAACTATTCATCTTCACCTCTATTGTAGAGGTGAAGATGAATAGTATGACAGGTGGGGTGGGGGTTAGGTAGGGGTATGGGGGAGGGTCGGGAGCTGGGATAGTGGCAGGTGGAGCTTGTTTCGTCCCCCCCTCCCCTCTTCCCTGGGTATACAGGGGTAGGAAGGGGACACCCCTGGGCAGGAATTAGTGATCGTGAGTGTACATATGTCTAATGTTTTCAGAGGTCCCTCCCAATAGTCCGAAAAAACCAATAGTTTGAAAGACCCTCGGTCCCCTGCCATTCGTATTACCGGACTTTTGCTGTATGTGTAATCACAAGATATTATTATTAGTTTACACAGAAGCTGAGGGTTAGGGGGCAGAGACCTAAAGATACACAACAGAACTTTCAAATTTAATACTGCATAACATGAATGTTATTGTTAACACCTGTGAGCTCTAACGCAATTTACATTATTTCCTCATCATCATCAAACTGAACAGTTATATATTCTGTTTGTTGAAAGGACAGGACATCAGTGAAGGAAATTTACCTAAAATTACAAGCATCTAGTTTATAATCAGGCATTTCTACAATTTATGTACGAGTTCTGGAATAACACAACTACAGTATACTGATATTTGTATAACTATAATTGTTTTACTCGAACCTGGCCAAAAATTGCCATCTCTCCAACTTGATTACTGAGTTCTAACAAGAGACTGACACTAGAATATGACGCTAGTCATGAAGAAGTGCTATGAAAAGACTGTAGAGCCACTATATTTTATTCTGCCACTGAATTATGTGAGGTAATCTGCAACAGGGCAAAAAGCTGGGCCAAAGTAAAGTCAAAGAACTGTAGTGCATTAAAATGGTAAAACTGGCCAATCCACTTCACCGTTAGCAATCAACCTTGAGGGCAATCTTTTTCTGTAGATTAGTGTATACTTAAAAGCAAAATGGAATAACAAAAAGGATGCTTTATGAAGAGGACTTAATGTATTCTTGTATATACTTCCATGACAAAATTAATTAATGATTCACTGCTATGCATCCTTATTTCTTTCTGTATTACTTACATGTACTGCATTACAGCAGCAGCATTGTATCAGTAGGCACACTTTTCACTATCTCAAACTTACATGGCTGCACTAGACTTTTCCTGGATGTACTGGATTGCAGTTCAATATACACATATAAAACTGATAGTATGAGCACATGTGAATGGGGGAAGGATAGGGGAAGACTGAGGATGAGATGCAGTGATACAGTAAAGTGGTACAAGTACACTAAACTCTCAATTATCTGTCATCACAATTTCTGTCCCATTACATTATCTCATGCTTTTGACTCAGTTCTGTTAAAACAATATCTGGCAAAATTAGGCAACATCCAGCTCAGAAACAGGAAGCTATCAGTGGTACGATGCACTTTTCAGAGGTAATGTGTATCATAAGGCTCAGACACCGGGCTCAATCTGCACACAGGCACACCCCAAAACACACACAAGACAATCTTGGCTGTAAGTCTTGCCAATAAACAGAAAACTGCTGGAAAATGGGTGTCTACTCTATGGAATTTCACCCCCAAGATACAGAAAAGTTGAAAGCATTTTTTCATCTATTTAATCTATATTTAATTTCATTGCATAAACACCTTATGTCACGACATTAAATCTTTTTAAATTAATTTTTTAATATTATCAAGTTTCAGTTTTCTGCTACACACTCCTCAGGAAAATCACAGATATAGCATGGTTCTTACATTCTTATGACCGAGGGTATGGGCTAACATGAATTATATTGAGTGTATGCACCATATTAAATGGAATCAGGTTTCTATCTGCCATAAGTTAAAAGTTATTATCCTCTGCAAAGTGTGATGGTGTGCCAGGTTGCTCATATTCGCTCTGTTGTCCTTACTCCGACAGTAGACTTTCCTTCGCTTGCTCACTCGTAATTATACCTGTATATGATTACTGTTTATATTACTTATGATATGTACGATTAAATTATGTACTGTATTACTGTACTACATGTACTGTGTCAATACTGTATGTATTTTATGTTTAATTTTAATCTTTTACTCATGGGTAATACAGTCAATCCTCGTAAACCAAGTGTTCATAAATTACGGATTCATAAATCAAGGCTAGGTGGCCATCAGACTGCTGCCAACCTTAAATCACTGTTAAGTCACGAAAATCACGGATCTAGGCACCCAAGTGGGCCTTTTCTGAGGAGAACCGTAAACCGCGGCATTCAAACTGAAAATCGCGACCCAACAAACAATCACCGCGCGTCCCTGTTGGCATATGTGCATACTAATGCCGCCATGTTGTTGCTCTTCTTGTCCCGCCAGTCCGCAGACTACAGACCGTTGCCGTGGAGTACGAGAGTTACCTGCCTTTTTGTGCAACTTCCCCCCACCTCCTACCTGCCAAGGCCCCTCCCGACCCCCCAATGAAGCGCTCTAAGCAGTATGGCGTCAAGAAACTGCCGCAGTTGTTGTACAGTCAACGTTTGGAGCTCACTTGTCGTGTTGAGAGGGGAGAGAAGTTTTCAAAGCTGGCGAAAGAGTTTGGGAAGAACAAGTACTGAGAGGTTCTAAGTTCTTCCCAACACCACCCCACTCCATTCACTTAAGCAATTTCGTCATAGGATTAAGGTGAGATCCCTTAACATGGCTTATTTCTATTTAATACATGCACTGAATATTCCTAAATTTGTACGTTTGTGTTTGATGGTGCCTAGATAGGTGTAGGTAGGGTGCTGTGGGGGCGGGTTGGCCAAAGTCCAGACCCAAATTAATTTTTCACATAAAAGTTATTATTCATAAATCACGGCAGTGGTCCAGACTCAAATTGACACGATTTACGAAGACTGAGTGTATTGTAGGAAAGTTTTTAGGATAGCGGGTCAAGACGGATAGCTTAGGGTGGTGACATATTATCTGGTTCAATGCCCAATGGATAGCCAACTGGAGGTACCGACGTAATATCCGGCATTTTGCAGTATCCAGCACTGAGTTTTGCTGAATTACACTGGATATTTGAGAGACTTATGTTTACGAGAAAAAGGAATGTGAGCTGGAGATGGCAGCCAGATAGCTAAAAACAGGATAGTATAATGGCAATTCATTTATTGCCACCCCCTACAGGATTAAGCCATCTGACAATGAACTGATAGATAGACATAATGATATAATCAGTGCAGTTAACCTTTTGCTTAAATCAACACTGAGTCTTCTTGTAATTAATCCAATATACACAACAGCAAGACTTTACTGTGTGTGTGAGTGTGCATACTTTTTATCTACTAGCATGTATATATGCTGGTATAGCCTATACATTTTTTAACACATCAATGTAGGATACTACTTGATTAACAGTGCGACATGATGAGCATAATAATGATGTTTACATAGTCTTACTCCTGTTGGCATGTCATAGCTCTTACCTTCCCTGATACAATTTTTTCGTATATTTGTATGGGCTGATCAGCAAAGAAGGGTGGGTATCCAGCAGCCATCTCATACACGAGTACTCCTAAAGCCCACCAATCCACTGCCTTGTTGTAGCCCTGTCAAGAAAGAGCCACAGGTATTAAAACACTATGTTCTTGTGATAGAAATTATTACACATGATTGTTGTAGTATATATATCCATCCACCTTTCCATCATTTAACACTTCACTGCTCCATCACACTGGCCCATCAAATATATATTTACTTGTTATATATATATATGTGATTACCACCCACAATAGTAAATGGTGTACATTCATCAAATTACTATCTTCTCATACAACAAACAGAACAGCATATACAGAACCAAAAATGAAGGAAAATGTCTATTAATAATACTGCAGTTATAAAAGTTGTTGGTAAACTGCAAGAAGATGCTACAGAGAGACACCTTCCACTGCCAGATTATATAAATGTCCCTTAAATCCATCCCTGTCCTCTGAAAGGAGGATGGTGGAGTGCAGGAAAAGGGTTACTTCAGCCTGCAGTTCACTGGGACATCCAGATGAGTCTGGGGCCACATTACAATGAGTGACAATGAATGGCAATTACTATATTTGTAAATTATTAACGTAATGTAATATACATATACTTATTAACCCTTTGGAAATGACTTAGGCATTCCAATATTTACATTGGCATTGTTGGAGGATTATTCAGCTTCTTTATGGATATGGGGACACCATATTATCTTACTTTAGCTACTGTCAGGCATTCTCATTCAGCAAATTGAGGAACCTCAACCCAAAGGGGTTAAATGACCGAAAAGCAGATGAGCTTTCCACTTATTGCTTGATGCTGTGGGAAAGGTGGTTTTAACAACAAAACCTCCAAGCATTTTCATCCAAATTAGGCAGTGATCCCTCTTATCGAGACATTTCTCATTCCCTCCCTCATGTGACCTGTCACTTCATTCCCCCAACTCACACTTCGTCTACCTCTTCTATTACTGGTTACCTCACTCTCATGCAACCTCCTGGCAAATCTTTACAATTTACTTCAAAAGGCTCAGCCTCTCAGAGCATTTTTTGCTGTTTTCACATTAAAACCTCATACCATATTTCTCATTAACTCTTTCATATATCTAAGAATCATACAAAAACTAACAGACATAAATACTGTAAAGCTATTGACACAGTACCAAGACATATCCTGATCATCAAATACCTGGAGATCAACATGGAAGACAATAACAAGAAGTGGTTAACCACCATCCTCTCAGGAAACATATCCAAGTTTTCAGCTTTGAACAAAGATTTTTATTTAGAATATTCCCCAGTGGTGTTCTATAGGGCTCAGTCCTTTCACCCTCACTTTTCAACCACCTCCCTCCACAACCTACCAACTCTTCCCCCTTTGATGACTTGACAATACCTTCACTGCACCCCAAAACTCAAATGCAGCAGGAGAGTTCCAACATTACCTACACTTACAAGAACACTGGCTTCAATAAAGCAGAGTGACTGTGTCACTCAACTCAACTAGCACACTCATCATTAAGGACAAACATGAATCTCAAACATAACCCACAGCCACTGTCCCTAATTAATCACTCAAAATTATGGGGTTTACTCTGGATATATATATGAAGTTTCCTCAATGCACTTGCAACATCAATGCTATGGTGTCTTGTTGCTGTTGCTGTTGCTTACCCTCGGTCCACCTGACCAAGTAGATCTGTTGACTGCAAATAAGCAACCACCTCTACGGGGTCATCCCACAGATTTCATCCACCACTGATGTTGCGTCTGCATCTCCGGGATGCGTGTGCTGCACAGTGCTCCATTATGTGTGTTATGTTGTGTGGACCTATTCTACAAGTGGGATACATGTCATATGTGATTATAACTAAATCAAATATAAACTGATAACTTTGGAGGGCTGGGTGATGTCCTGATCTAAGCCTAGCTAGGTCATCTCGATCAGCCCTTCCTCTACAATAATTCCACCACATACCTTTCCTACAACACTGAATATACTCTACAATAATTCTTCCACATACCATTCCTACAACACTGAATATACTTATGTCATGACGAGTTTTGCACTTAATTCATTCACCTTTATACTTGACGTCTCTTTGCAGGCAACAGAATGTTCCTTTTGACTATGTTCTTAGTTTTTTACAATATCACTTCCATTAAAGAATGAAAACGAGTTAAAGATGAGCAAAAATCCCAACTTTTGCTCTCTGTTTAGGAAAAAGCTTCTCCTTGGAACATATGCATTGCTCTTCTTCCTACTTCTTTTCAGAAAATGACTTAAATTGTGAGATACATTCATATATCCATCCATCATCCAATCCTATGTCACCCCATGAGGAGCATAGGAACCCTGGGCTAGGCAAGTTGGTCCTGACATTTAAGATGAGAGTGATCAGTCTTACTCATCCCTCAGTGGCATTACGTAAACAATAAACCCCAACCACCCCTTGGATATAAACCTACAGCACACAGGCTCAATCCAATTGGAGCACCTTAATTACCCACTAAGCCACCAGATGCCATAATTTGGTTATATGGTTACCATCCAGCGTAGTAAATGGTTCCCTGGTGTACAGGAAATAATTTGGTTTGTCATTCAGTGTAGAGTTACCCATAAGCAGAAGGTAGAGGAAAGAATGAAGGAAAGAAAGACAGAAGAGAGAGTGTAAAGTCACCCGTCTGCAGAAGGAGAAGGAAAGAGTGAAGGAATGAAAGACAGAAAGGAAGGATGGAAGAGAAGAATTGGCAGACACCCAAAGCAGCACTACATCAAGTGAGTGGATGGTGAGTGCCCCCACCTACCATAAAGAGAGACATTCATCTTCACTAATCCCCTTCATGTTACTGTACTGAAATGTTTCCATTCAGGTTTACTAAATAGGAAATAATCAGTAGGCCTTTCAACACCACCCAATTCATATATCATCAGTCTGCCTGCTCTTTCCACGAACAATGTGTTGCATACAACCATGGTTAATACATCACTGAAATTAAGTATTCTCTCACCTTCAACATTCCTTATGCTATACCACACCCCACCAAGCACCCCCTGAGACCCATGAACTCATCTAAATGTCCACTTAAGTCATCACCCAGCATCACTATTTTCTCACCAAATTCTGAAATAAGTAATAATTTGCCCCAATACCAGTCCTCCACCTCCATACATCTGCCAGCTTTGAAGGCATACATAGATACAACTGGAGGGATGTCATAACCAATGGCTTGATGAGTAGTACTGTAGTATTCACTTTTCACCTCCACACTCCACTGTATCTACCAACTGCTAAGCAGCCAGAATTCACACCCCACCAATTCTAGACCTTTCACTTTTACAAAAAATAAATAAAATACTAATACCTTCTTCAACTTGCTTACAATTACTGTAATCTCCCACCCACTGTGTTTCCTATCCACAACAGGGCAGGCCACTTAACATCTCCAGTACGCTCCACTGTACCCCCAATAACATCCCCACATTCATGACTGACTAGTCTGAACTTAGAGAGCAACTTCCCCCTTTAGTCCTTTACATCCACTGAGTATGCTGAAGTTTACTCCAACACTCATCACATATTGTCCAACACAGATTGACTGCAACGTCACTGCAGCCGACCAAACTCATCCATCCACCACTGCCAACAAGGGCTGGTGGGGAAGCCCTTCATGCCAGCTGCTCAAACACATTTCTGAGCACAGCCTGGCATTACAGCTGACAGATATTATTTATTCATGGCACATAACTACATCACCACTAATATCCTCATAATCATTGACACAGCAGATTAGCCATATCATTATACCAGTGTTCTGGCCTCTCTTTTTTAAGTGCAAACCCAATACAGTACAGTAAAATTTTCCTTCCCTGTACCCTTCAGCACAGACAGTGCACCAGCCCTACAATGCAGCACATTATGTCTGGGGATCAAAGAATAACCATGCCACCAGTGACACCAAGCCACTTTCTTGCAACAGTTAGACATGTATTTATGGTTGTCTGGCCTAAACTGATTCTACCACCACTGTCTTTTGATGAGAAACAGGTTCAGGATTATGATCAGGATGGTTCAAACTGCTGCATGATGGGAGAAAATTACATTAATGTTGACAATTTGTTACCTGCTATAGTCTGAGACTCTCACCTTGGACTTGTAGCTGAGTACATTTCATAACACAAGAAGTATATCAACCAACTGCCATAAATCACTCTCATGGCTGTAATGGGAACCAACCAGCTAATACCTATTTCACACTACTAACATCACTAGCATTTTCATCACTTCCATCAAAACACAACTGCCATCACAACTCAATCTTATAACCACATGTCCAACATAGTTACTGTCAAAACAGTTTCAGTATTACATTCAAACCCTATCTATCTATCTATCTATAGCCCAACGCCCTAATCCCGCAAAGGGTGGCCGCAGACAAAACGCCTCCAAGTCACTCTGTCACCCACCATTCGACTACTCTCCCCCCAACTCACCCCCCCCTCCCTCATATACCTCTCAACTCCATCCCTCCACCTCATCCTCGGTCTACCCCTCCCTCTCCCTCCCTCCACCTCACCTACATACACCCTCTTAGTCAGTCTTTCATTCTCCATTCTCTCCACATGTCCAAACCACCTCAGTGTATTTCTCCTAATCTTTTCAACCACATCCACATCTACCCCACAACGTTCAAACCCAACCTTCATAATATAAAAAGCACCACTATGGACATGTATCAATTAAGCTATATGCCTGACCAACTTCTATAACAATGTTGTGTGATAATTATGTCTAAGTCCTTGACTACTGTGCTCTCTCCATTTCATACTCTGTATTCTAACATATCTATATATTACAGAAAACACCTACTTTCTAGCCAGATAAGGATAATATCAATGTCCAGATAATCGGCCAAATAGAAAGAGAAATTAAACACAGCAGAAGTATCAGAAAAAAACTAACCTTAGAAAGAATGATTTCTGGGGCCAAGTAGTCTGGGGTTCCACATAATGTCCACGTCAGTCCTTTGACTCGCTTGGCAAATCCAAAGTCTGTCACCTGAAATATTAAAAGTAATGAAATATTAAAAGTAATCATTGAAATGACATGCACATTGTCTGACTAAATTCAAGATAAACATCATTAATTTAAATATACAAATACACTAAAATACACACATTTTATGCATATAATGAACAATAATGCATTCCTACTGTATGGGAAAGAAATTCAACATAATTTACAAACATTCCATATAATAAAGTTACCTGCATTGCAATTTATCAAACTATTCAATATGTCTATCAATAACTTCAAATGACACTCCTTGCAACTGTAATGTGTATATTGGAAATTAAAAAAATGCTCCTCCCCTCCCCTCCCCAAGAAAACAACAACAAACCTTGAGGTATCCTTGGCTATCTATTAGTAAATTTTCTGGTTTTAGATCTCTATAAATGAGATCAAGGTAGTGGAAGTATTCAAATGCTGGCACAATCTGGGCAGCATAGAACCGAGAGTGAGGTTCACTGAAAAACAAATTTTAAAAAGATTAGTTTAGGTTCACTGGAAAAGGAATTCAAAATGATTAGTTTTATTCTAACATTATACAATAATCAACAACCTAGAGAAAATAAGTAGCCACAGCACCAGAACACCACACAAAGAACAGCTGGAATACAATATGAGTTTAGTGTGCCAGGATTTACCAACATCTTTAATATAGATTAGGAGAAATACACTGAGGTGGTTTGGACATGTGGAGAGAATGGAGAATGAAAGACTGACTAAGAGGGTGTATGTAGGTGAGGTGGAGGGAGGGAGAGGGAGGGGTAGACCGAGGATGAGGTGGAGGGATGGAGTTGAGAGGTATATGAGGGAGGGGGGGGGTGAGTTGGGGGGAGGGTAGTCAATTGGTGGGTGACAGAGTGACTTGGAGGCGTTTTGTCTGCGGCCACCCTTTGCGGGATTAGGGCGTCGGGCTATAGATAGATAGATAGATTTAATATACTGCAGAGTCCAAAAATTATAACTGCTGTTAATACTATATAATGCAATTTCAGCATTAACCTATTACAACCAGCTATATGTCATGATAATCTGCAGTTACATTAACTAATCCTCTTGCTTTGTGCTAAGGAATTAATCAACTCCTAGTTCACATACATACCATTTAATTATAACCAGTACAAGTTTTCTTTGTTACACTGTTTATGATACAAAATATGAAATTACTTGGTATACAAAAAAAAAAAAAAAAGAGAGAGAGAGAGAGAGAGAAAAAAAAAAAGGACACTGGTAATGGGTCATCTATCTCTCTCTCTATTGCCAGATGCCATAATCCTGTAAGGGGTGGCCACAAACAAATTGCCTCCATGTCACCCTTTCCAACTCCATTTCACTGCACTGTTCCCAGCTCACACCCCCCTCTCTCATATACAGTACCTCTCCACTCTATCCCTCCATCTCATCCTTGGCTTCCCTCTACCTCTCTCCCCCCTCCACCTCATTCACATACATCCTCCGCATCAGTCTCTCACACTCCATCCTCTCCACATGGCCAAACCACCTCAAAGTGTTTCTCCTAATGCTTCCTATCACATCCACATCCACACCACAATGTTCCTTCACTTCTTGGGTTATACTCCAAGTAAAAAAACACTGAAAATTATGTTAAATACTGGTACTGTATTAATTCTATGAATATAACTAATGCACACAGCCTTACACTGTACGCCAAACTGTATGTGTCCTAATGTTCAATTTCCATATGATAAAAAATCTTTGTAAGTATTCAATATATGTGACAAGTTTTTCATTCTACATAAAGCTGCTCATAACACTGCCATGAAAAAGTTGTAAACAGCTCCATACTAGAACAGGCTAATCAATTCTAGACTAATACTATACCAATCTTCCTCTCTTCTAAACAAAGCCAGCATTATCATGACATACGAAATGTACACGTCCTGCAAATCATATTGATCTTTCTTTATAATCAACCTGACCCAATTTTACATGTTCATATGGGATAAGCAGATTTAGAGCAAAGATATCTCACTGAGGAAATAAATTAGAAAAAGACAGAACCTAGGTTGGTCTCTCTGCCTCCACTAGCATCATAGCAGGTACCAAACTCTAACTCCAACACCTCTTAGTTGTCTTTTATAACACAGGGCATACACATACATTATTCTTTATCTCCATCCCCAGATATTACAGTTTATATAAGCATTAGAAATACTGTATACAACAGCACACACATGCACCCAAGTGAAGCAAAATTTATATTTTATTACGCTGAAAAACAAAATCTCTTACAGTTACAAACAGCTGGTAAGCCAAAACTTTAATAAAAATAATTATCATTAATACAGAACCTCAGCTGCCCACAAAAGTACAATATATTAGAAATCTGAAAGCAACATCAAAACATCAAGAATAATAGGGACACAATAATGTAAAGAACTGATGGTTTAAGAACTCCTATGGATACTAGCTGTGGTACTTTCAAAAGCTAACACAGATAAAAGGTTGAGCTGTAAGTGGAATGATAATAAAGAAATTACAGAAAAAGGATGGTAGCCAAAGCTCTGCTCTATAAAAAGGCTTGATGGCAAATAAACAAAGTTAAGATAGAATAAGGAGGTTGAAAAGTCTAGGCTAGGCTAGGTATAAATGACAGACATTCCAGCAGATATATACAGTCCTTCTCCTTAGTACCATGTTCACGGTGTCCCTCTTGGCCTTGTACACAGACGGGTCAACAATCCATGTGCAGTATACCCCTGGACATGCCTAACACCCCAAAAGATGTGAAATAGCAGGCAGAAGTGGGCCAAATCCAGTGTCACCTCCGACATCACAAACTCCTATTTACCAAGCTGCTCCTCCCAACCCCACACCACTGAAGACAAAACACACGCTGCTCTGAGCCAAAACACATACCTCTTCCTCAGCTGTCAGTTGGGAAACCCCATCTTATCTACCCCTGCAAGCCCTACCATCATTAAAATTAAGAAACTTGCATAGTTTCTGTGTTTAATAGCACCATTTCTATGCATGCAATATATGGATCATAATGTACGAAAAATGGTTGAAAAACTGTGTTCTCAGAGAGATGCTGCCTATACGAGCAGTCTGAGAACATACTGCTCACAGACTGCATGTCATAAAGAACAAGTAGTTTACGTCACCCATAACGGGTTATTATGAGGAAGAACTGTGTACGTGTGTGTAGTGGTGGGCAAATATGGACAAACTGAATATTGCATACAATGGGCACTGCTTATGATTTTATTGATCCATCTGAAGCTTTGGGGCTCAGGGGCTAGTCTACTAATATCAGACATTAAGGCAAGAATGATCACTTGCTCACCCCTAAGTGGTGTTGTGAGCAATAAACCCCACTCACCTCTTAGATTTAAAACCTAAATGGGCCATATCCAGCTGGAGCCCCTTACCCACTTTACCACCCTGCATTGATTTGTTGGTTATATGGTTACCACCCAATGCAGTAAATAGTTTCCTGGGTTGGAGGAAACAATCTGACTTGTTACACAATGCTGTATTCAGTCACATGAAGGCAGGACCTTATTAAATGTCAGAACACTGACTGCCTTCACCTTCCAGGATGGAGTATTATACAGTACAGTAATACAGTTTTATTGCAGATAAAGTAATCTACCAGGATGGACCATCATACAATTGTTTTTAATTTTAATAAAGTATGAAATGTCAGGTGCAGGATATTTATGACTGTTCAGCTACATAGGAGAAGGAGATGGAGATGCATGGGATAAACAAAGAATCACTAGTTGCTTAATACTGTGAAAGACATTGGCATAGATTTATTCCGCTTACTGGAGGTGTGACCTCCAAGACTAAAAAGTAGATGTTCAGTACTTTTGAGACAAGCAGGCCACTGCTAAGTGAGCTTCTATAACTGGTTGTATATGATGTAATTAAAGCAAGCAAAATGTCAGTTAAGTACTGTAGTATGATGACAGGAAAAATAGCATAATTCATTACTTGCAGCCAAATATGGCACCATTTAATCATCACAGTTATATTTGTTTTTAAACTTGTGCTTCCTACATCAGATCAACTTACATTCTCTGATGTTATAATATTCAATATTCAGGACTTAAAATAACTGTATTTTTCATGCAAACAAAAACTATTTCACGTAATTGCAGGTTTAATTTCTGCTTTTTTCCCCTGGATTATTTGAACTGTTGGTGAGGGGGGTGGGGGTAATATTATATAGAATATCCCCGTCCCAATGACGGGGGGTTGCCCATTTATCCTCCCATCCCCTCCAGGAAAAATACCCATGAAAAGAAATTACTACCTGCAAAAAGTACATAGGTTGTATTCATCCCATCATGTACAGGTACTTCAATTTAATATCTTAATGATATCAAAGCTTCATTATGATTACATATAGACAAATGTAAGAGGACCATAAAGTATAAGTCAAGCCTATGAAAATGAGTGGTCTAAAGTATCATTATAAGTAATCTGGAAGGATAAGCAAACAAATGAACATGAATATATTAATGTGGGATGCTAATGGATGCAATTTAATTAACCGTATGAAGGGCATTGTGACTGCTGAGTTTCATGGTATCTAGGGAGAACAAAAGAATGACAAGAGTTCTACATCAGTCAAGAGGTGAGAACATTAGAAGATTAAGACCACACATGAAGGTGGAAAAAAAAAATGGTTAGTACATTTGGCTACCTTGAAGTTGAACAATTTAACTCCTTCCGTATGGTGATGTCTTTATAACTTATTCTTGCTACCTCCAGATGATCTTTATTCTTTTTAGGAAGGATCTCTAGTGGTGAAGAGATTAATGAGGGCTGTATCTAACCTATCCAGCATGAAAAGACTCTCATAATCTGAATAAAATCATCTTGGGAAGCAATAAAAAACAAATGACATCATTAGACTGAACGGGTTACATAAAAGAGCAGTGGGAATTGAAGAAGAATGGGAGAGAAAGCAAAGAAGACAAGAAATGACACTGAAGTCTGGAGAGACTTCTGTCATGGCCGTCCCTTGAGGGGAAGTTCCTGAGAAGGAGAAAGGCATCAGGAAGATCAACAACACAGTACATGCAGAAACACGGAATGGGATGAACTAATGGATAACAGCTAAGTCAGGATGAAGCTGTGGGGCCTGCTACGGTGTCCTTGCTAAATGAGTGGAGTGATGCAAACATGACATCCATCCAGGAACCAAACCTCTGCACTTTTCCCCATATCTAGTGGATCACTGCATGGGAATATCCTGCAGGGACTGCAGGCCTGTGGTTGATAGGTCAGCTCAGCCAGACACTCTGGGGTTGATCAACAACAACAACCCCTCAAATCCAGCAACATGCTTTATTAATTAATTATATTTAATCCCAGCAGTCAACTTCCTGTGTCTAAATGCTTTTTTTTTTTGCTCCCGGCCATGGAAACAATAATCATTCCAGGGAAAATCAAACAAGTACTGCCTGAGGGCCTCCCAATCCGCAGCTCCAAAGTGCCACAGACGACGTTTCTCTGGAGGGTCCACAGGCCGTACTGGAGCGATAGGACACGTTAAGGTGATAAGGTTGTGATTGGAGGAGCCCAACGGAGAGAAAAGGTTAACAGTGTAAGCAGAAAGATTAGCTGTACGGAAGACGTCAAGTACGTTGGAGCTCTCTCCAAGGCGGTCTGGAATACGGGCAGGGTGCTGTACAAGCTGCTCTAGGTCATTAAGGATAGAAAAGGTGTAGGCTAGTTCACCAGGTGGATCAGTGATAGGAAAGGTGAGCCAAAGGTGGTGGTGAACATTGAAATCTCCTAGAATGGAGAGTTCAGAGAAAGGAGAAATGGATAGAATGTGTTCCATTGTAGAAGTAAGATAGTCAAAGAATTTTTGATAGTCAGTAGAATTAGGAGATAAGTAAACAGAGTCAGAGAATGACTAATTAGTCAGAGAATGACAGGAAAGCCAAAGCCAGAGTGTAGAGAATTCAGAAGTATCGAGTTCAGGAACACAAGAGCAAGATAAGACGTTGCGTATATATACACAACAGCCACCTTTGGCTTTGAAATGAGTATAGAGAAGGTAGGAGGATACACAAAAGGGTCTGCTGTCAGTTGCCTCAGACAGCTGAGTCTCAGAAAAAGAAGGTGAGGTTTAGAGAAGGAGAGGTGGTGCTCAACAGGGCGAAAGTTAGAGGAAAGGCCGTGAATGTTGCAGAAATGAAGAAGAAGAGAGTCAGACAGTGATTCCAGGCAGCTCGAGTCGTCACCAGGAGAGGAGCAGAAGGTGGGGGCATTTATGGTCCCTCCCCTGGGGACTCCGAGGCCACGTGTAGTGTAACTATCTATCTATTGCCAGACACCTCAATCCCGTTTGGGGTGGCCACAAACAAAATGCCTCCAAGTCGCCCTGTCCCCCGCCATTTCACTGCCCTGCTCCCAACTCACACCTCCCTCTCTCATATACCTCTCCACCCCATCCCTCCATCTCATCCTCAGCCTCCCCCTCCCTCTTCCCCCCTCCACCTCACTCACATACACTCTCTTCGTCAGTCTTTCACCCTCCATCCTCTCCACATGGCCAAACCACCTCAGTGTGTTCCTCATAACGCTTCCTATCACATCCACATCAACACCACAACGCTCCGTTATATCCTCATTCATCAGTCTGTCTCTCCATGTGACTCCACAGGCTCCTCTTAAATAACTCATTTCCACTGCTCTCACTCTTGACTTGTGTCCTTCCAACAACGTCCAAGCTTCACTTCCATACGTTAGAGTTGGTATCACAATAATGTCATGTAGTAACTTTTTCACTTCCATGCTCACTTCCCTGTTTCTTTTCACTGCTTTCAAAGAACCAGCAACCTTTCTTCCCTGCTGTACCCTTTCAAGCACTTCACCTTCCAAACCTCCATCCTTACTTATCACACTACCCAAGTACTTAAACGTACTCACATTTTCCAATTCCTCACCATCCAACCTCGCTGTACATTCACTGACTTCACCTCTCTCAAAGACCATCACTTTACTCTTCCCTACATTCACCTTTAGATTCCGTTTCTTACACACTCTCTCAAACTCATCCACCAAGCCTTGCAGCTCCCCTTCGTCTTCACTCAACAACACAGTATAATCTGCAAACAACAGTACAGGGAGTTTCCAAACACTATCCTCTCTCACCAGGGCTACTCCAACATCCACTACCCTACCTTGTACCTCTTTTATTACCCCATCCATGTACAGATTGAACAACCATGGAGACATGACACATCCCTGTTTCAACCCAACTTTCAAAGAGAAAAATTCACTTAGTTCACCATCCACATGCACTGCAGCCTTCACACCATCGTACATACTCTTCACAGCATTCAACAACTTCCCATCTACTCCATATATTCTTAACACTTTCCACAATCCTTGTCTATCCACCCTGTCATATGCTTTCTCCAAATCCATGAAAGCCGCATACAACTTCTTTCCCTTCTCTAGAAACTTTTCCACTAAAGATCTGAGAATGAATATCTGATCTACACAACCTCTTCCCTTCCTAAAGCCTCCCTGTTCTTCTCCAACTAATTTCTCTGTTCTTTCTCTAACTCTGTCAATAAGTATCCTACCATAAACTTTTCCTATTATACTAAAAAGACAAATGCAGATTTTACAAGAGATGTAATATGATCTTTCCAAGATAAGTCCCGAGTAAATGAAACCCCAAGCATGTTAAAGGATGATGCAGGATTAAGCTGAATATTATTAAACATTAGTGGGTATACCTGTGGAAGATTTTGTCAGGTTGATAGGTGTAAGAACTGAGTCTTAGATGCATTAAAAACAACCATATTATTTTTACCCCAGTCAGAGATACGAGCCAAGTCAGACATTAGGTGTGCCACAGCCTCATCCCTTCCCTGTTGAAGTAACTGTTGAGATGGGCGTTGCGGGAACTGAATGGAAAGGTGAAGGGTGGAGTCATCAGCGTATGAGTGGATAGGGTTAGATGTACAGGTTAGAAGATCATTGATGAATAAAAGGAAGAGAGTTGGTGATAGGACAGAGCCCTGAGGAACACCATTGTTGATAGAGGAGAAGAACGATGGCCGTCTACAACAGCGGCTATAGAACGACCAGAAAGGAAGCTAGCGATGAAGGCACAGATAGAAGGATAGAAACCGTAGGAGGGCAGTTTGGAAATTAAAGATTTATGCCAGACTCGATCGAAAGCCTTTGAGATGGCAAGTGCAATGGCAAAGCTTTCGCCAAAGTCCCGAAAGGAGGATGACCAGGAGTCTGAAAGGTAGGTGAGAAGATTGCCAGTGGAGCGTCCCTGACAGAACCCGTACTGACGATCGGAAAGAAGGTTGTGATAGGAAAGATGCCTTAAAATTTTTCTATTGAGAACTGACTCGAAAACTTTTGAAATACAGGACGTTAAAGCAATTGGACGATAGTTGGAGGGTTGGGAGTGGTCACCCTTCTTTGGGACTGGCTGAATGAGAGCAAACTTCCAGCAAGAAGGAAAGGTACAAGTTGACAGACAAAGGCGAAAGAGTTTGCCTAGGCAGGGTGTAAGCACAGAAGCACAGTTCTTGAGAACAACAGGAGGGTACTGTTGTGGCCTTTTCCAATAGCTCTCAAAGTTAGGGTATGTATGAAGGGGGGCCAGGGGAGAAGTCTATTATCCAGAAGGATCCACTATCCAGACATGCCGTTGGCTCTATTACGTCAGATAACTGAGGGATTACTGTAGTGATGTCTTTATTAAGTATGTAAATGTCTTGGAAAAAAAAAAAAGAATGAAAATCACCCCAAATGGAGAACTTGGGGCTGGCTTAGGTAACATGAAACCCTTTAACATGTAAACATATGGCCTGATAAGGTGGAATTCTCATAAAGCAGGAGTTTCAGGGTACAGTACTGTATATCCGCAATATGTGAGTGCTCGCTGTATATGCAAATGGACTATATTTCCTCACTAGATTTGTTAATTTCTATCTACCTACCTACCAGCAGGCAAGGGTTAATACAGTATAGTATATAGCTGAAACCACAACTGCAATTACAGTACTCTGTATTCTGAAGCATTGTTTGTCTCATCATTTGCTGACATTTTTCTTACAGTATAAGCCATTTCTGTCACAAATGCCCCCTGGGGACACTGATGAATCCCCCTGGGGGCATCAATGACTCCCCTTGAGGATTAAATAATCCAAGGAAGGAAGGAGTTAATTGCAACTGAAATCTCATAGAAGAAAAAAAATCAACAAATGGTGAGATATAAACAGAAAATACCTCAAAATACAGTGCTTGAATTCCAGACGTGGTTTCTGCTAAATACTCACATTTACCGTTCTGACTGGGGCAGCTGCTGACCTGGAAACGTACCCCTCAACAGCTAGATATCATGATCCCACCAGGGTGACCACAAGCAATTCACCTCCATGTCACTGTCTCCTCTGCTATCAGGCACTGGAATGAATATTTTCTTTTTAATACTTTCAGTCTTCACTAGTTTAACTCACAGAGCAGGGATATATATATATATATATATTTTTTCATGCCATCTCATGATTATATTTAGCTTTGTATAGACTTCTGGAAGTGTAGGGGTTAGGCACAGCCTCACTGAACTCCTGCAATAGCAGAGACTTTGCATAAGTTGAATAAAATTGCCTTCTGGCACTATGAATAAACTGAAAAGGGCATCACCGGGATTGCAAGAGTTAAAGGGACTCGCGGAGTTTATATCCCCGATGTAAACAAACTACCCATTAAAGTTTTTACACACATCCCCTCATTTTTTCCAGCCAATTAACCTACTATGCCTGCCCATGTACAGGATCACATTCGACCTTAAAACCTAAACAGATGGTGTGAATAGAACTGCTTACTCGAGTTTAAAGGGACATCTTGGTCACCTGGAGATACACACCGCCGTATATCATCCTTATAGCTAATAATTACATCAGCCGACTACACCTCTCGATAACGACAGCAAACACTGATAAACACATTGGCATAAGAATTACCATAATAAGTAGACTAACACCGTAAAGAATAAATTCTTCACTCACCTCCAGAATCTCTCAACGTTGCTCCCATAATGCAACAGTGACGTCACACTTCAAATTAAACATTTACTTATTAAATTTTAAGAAGAAAATTTCGTGAATATATTATCAGGCTTTTAAACATTAATTTTCGTGCAAACTGAATAGAGAGGTAAGTAAAGTGTTTCTTGTTAAATTAAAGATAACCCCATGAATCAGTGACATCATCATCTCTCTCTCTCTCAAATTCCATACACACTATCAGAGAAGGATCACTATTTACTGTCCTGCCGATATATCTCTACAGTTTTACAAGGGGATTTAAAAATAAACAGCCTGGTGGTGGTGGCAGGGGATAAAATTTTGCAGATATCAGTCTCTAATCTGCTGCCATTCCCAACAGAACCTGAGCATAATAGACGAGAAATTAGCCCAGGTTGATGCAGCAATTCTTAACTCAAAATTGCCCCGAGAACAACTTTCTGAAGTTTGTCAAACATTTCATGCAACACCCTGTATGGGAAATTTGGATAAAATATTGGTGATATAATTCTCTGTGTGCCATTCCCAACAGAATCTGAGCAGTCTAATGAGTCCACGCTTTGAAGGTTGGGTTGAAACAGGGATGTGTCATGTCTCCATGGTTGTTCAATCTGTACATGGATGGGGTAATAAAAGAGGTACAAGGTAGGGTAGTGGATGTTGGAGTGGCCCTGGTGAGAGAGGGTAGTGTTTGGAAACTCCCTGTACTGTTGTTTGCAAATGATACTGTGTTGTTAAGTGAAGACGAAGGAGAGCTGCAAGGCTTGGTGGGTGAGTTTGCTTTAGCATCGTGTTCTTCAACGTCTAACAAACAAACAAGACAGGGCCACCTAAGAAGGGGCGCTGGAGAGGGACGCCTGCACGTGGTGGCACGGACACAACCAGAAGACTCCACAGCCTGGGTATACAAAAGTTCCCTTGCTCCTTCCCTAGCCCAGAAAAGGAGGATGGTGGACTGCAGGGGAAGGGAACGCAGTCTGCAGTCCACCGAGTTTATGCCCCAATAAGCCTGAGGTGAAAACAACAGCTAGAAAAGACGGTAATTCTGTGTGGTGTGTGTGTCTGTGTAACCTGCCCTTCATTCACCCCCTCCCCCTTTCCCTTCTCTCTCCCTCCCTCTCCTTCCCCTCCCCTTCCCCTTCCCCCTTCCCCTTCCACCCCACCACATCTCGTGGTC
Organism: Coenobita brevimanus; assembly: GCF_032717465.1. Lineage (NCBI taxonomy): Eukaryota > Metazoa > Arthropoda > Malacostraca > Decapoda > Coenobitidae > Coenobita > Coenobita brevimanus. The sequence goes on from NW_027643507.1 coordinate 271,315, forward strand.
TCTAGTTTCTTTTCTCCATTTCCTCTTCCTCCTCCATCTTTTTCTTCTCCTTCCTCCCCCTCTTCCACTCTCCCTTTCTTCCTCCTTCACCCCCTCTCTCTTCCTCTTTTTCTCTCCCCCCCTCCTTCTCTCTTCCCCTCCTCTCTCATCTCTTTCCTCTACCATCTCTCTTTTCACTTCTCTCTCTCCCTTCTTCCTCCTGCCTCCCTCTCTTCTCTTCCCCTCTCGACTGACACTGTCTTCCTGTGTCTGTCAGTCTCACTCTACATATATAGAAACACGTACATACATACACAAACTTTCACACACACACACACACACACACACACACACACACTGATACATACAGACAGACATACAGACAGGTAAGTAGATACAAAGTTGGCTGTACTGTAGATAGGTAGATATATAGACAGACAGACAGACAAACAGCCAATTAGACTGATCAATATGGCTAGAGAAACACAAAGGGACAGTTGACTATAAAACACAGACAGACCAAAGGAATTGATGTCCCTGGCAGCAACAACCCTTCTCCCTTTAGTTCTTATTCACTCCATTCACTTTAGACTCTTTCTCCTCCCTTTTCTCCCTCGCCATTCTTTCCTCCCTTCTCTCTTTCCCTCACCTCGTCCCCTGCTTACCCCTTTCGTTCGTTTTCCCTCTTTCACCTGCTCCCTCTTCCCTCTTAGTCCCCTGTTCCCTCTTTGTCTTTCCTTTGCCCTCCATATCTTTGTCCCTCCTCTTTATTCCTTCTCTCTCTCTCTTTACCTTCCCTTCTCTCTCCCTCTTTACCTTCCCTTCTCTCCTGCACCCTTCTCCCTTGAATCCTCATCTCTCTTTTAGCCTCTCTACCTACCTAATCCTACCCAGTCTCACTTAACCATACCATACCCGACCTAACCCAACCAGTCAAGCCTAAAATGACCTAATCCAACCGAACCTAACCCAGCTTAACCCAACCAAATAAAACCCAACCAAAATATATCAAAACCGACGTATTCTAAAGCAATCTAACCTAATCCGTCTATATCTAGTCGAACTGAAGCCAACCCAACCAAAAATTACCTAATCAGACCAAACCCTGCCCAAAGTGACCTAACCTAACTTTCAATCGGCTATAAATTAGCTCTATAAATTCGCCAAGAAATTTTGCTGTCTGAAAGTCGACGGGTGTAACAGTCCTAGTTTCGCCGGTTCTGTGTACAAGTTTGTGTGTGTGTGTGTGTGTGTGTGTAATAGAGGATATTAACCAGCCTTAATCAAAAATATTTCCCTAAGAAAATCTTTGCTTGAACGATAGGAGGTGTCTGTGTGTTACCATGGCAACCTCCCACAACACCACAGTTACATAAATACACTTCCCCGCCAGCAAGTTCCATTAGAGAGTATTGTGTGTGTGTGTGTGTGTGTGTGTGTGTGTGTGTGTGTGTGTGTGTGTGTGTGTGAGTAGATACGGCTGTCTAAGGTGGATCTGCATTAATGTAATTGCAGTACTGTGTGGGACGGTGTGGCCTTGTGTTCAAGGATAGCTGTATAATTATACATTAAGTTGTACGTATGTATATAGAAATAGAGCTTTGTGTGTTGAGTTACGGATATATATGTGTAAATGAATCGACATATGTGATGATGACATTGTGTCGGAATGAGTGGAGTTGAGGATACGTGTGTTGAGGTGAAACTAAGTGTGTGGAGGCGAGGTTGGAGTTACGTAGGTGGAGGCAGGGCTACGTGTGGAGATTTGGATATGTAGAGGAATGGGTGCTTTTGTGGAGGGATGGCGTATGTCCTTAAGAGAAATACTCTGAGATGGTTTGGCTATGTGGAGAGGATGGAGAATGAAAGACTGACTACAAGAGTTTGTGAGTGAGGTGGAGGGGATGAGGAGAGGGATGGAGTGGAGAGGATGCAGAATAAGAGACTAACTAGAAGAGTGCATGTGAGTGGGGTGGAGGGGGAGACCAAGGATGATATGAAGTGGAAAGGATGGACAATGAGAGACTAACTAGAAGAGTGCAAGTGAGTGGGGTGGAGGGGGAGACCAAGGATGATATGAAATGGAGAGGATGGACAATGAGAGACTGACTAGAAGAGTGCATATGAGTGAGATGGGAGGGGAGACCAAGGATGAGATGGAAGGATGGACTGGAGAGGATGGGGAATGAGAGACTGACAGGAAAAGTGCACATGAGTGAGGTGGTGTGGGAGGCCAAGGATAAGATGGAGGGATGGGATGGAGAGAGATATGAGAGAGGAAGGGTGTGAGTTGGAGGGAGGGAAGAGGACAGGGTAACATGGAGGCAATTTGTCAGTGGCCACCCCTTACAGGAATAAGGTGCCTTGCAACAGATAGATAGACACAGATAGATAGAAAAATGGATAAAGTTACCAGATACAGACATACCTGACAAACTATACAGTAGCCTGAGTGTGGAGATACCAGGCCATTCTCCAAAAGTGTTTATAGGAGCTGCAAGCCAGGACTGCTTGTTGCCCACCACACTGTAAAACAGAAACACATGATTATAATAACCATCCATCCATCATGCAATTCTACCTTGCCCCATGAGAAGCGTAGAAGCCCGGGGCTTGGCAATTTGGTCCTGACATTTAAGATGAGAGTGACCGGAACACTCATCCCTGAGTGGCATTACATGAGCAATAACCCCAACCACCCCTTGGATATAAACCATCACCGGCTCAATCCGATTGGAGTGCTGTAATTACCCACTAAACCACCAGGTGCTATGATTTGGTTATATGGTTACCACCCAACGTAGTAAATGGTTTCCTAGTGTACAGGAAACCATTAGGCTTGTCACTCAGTGTAGAGTCACCCATAGGCAGAAGGACGAGGAAAGAATGAAGTAAAGAAAGACAGAAGAGGAAGGAAGGAATGGAGAGAGGAGAGGAAAGGGCAGACACCCGAGAGCAGCACTACATCGAGTGAGTGGATGGTGAGCGCCAATAATAATAATAATAATAATAATAATAATAATAATAATCCATCCATCGTCTAATCCTATGTTGTCCCATGTGGAGCATAAGAGCCTGGGGCTAGGCAAGTTGGTCCTGACATTTAAGATGAGATAATAATAATATTAATAATAATAATAATAATAATAATAATAATCTATCTATCTATCTATTGCCAGACGCCATAATCCCGTAAGGGGTGGCCATTTGACTTTGAGTTATTTGTTTTACGGGGAGGGTTTGTGTAAAGGCATCCCAGTCTGCGTGTAGGTAGTCATAGTGTGGTGTACTGGGGATCAGGATCGGGTTGGTGGAGATGGCCATTATAATGGGGATGTGATCAGACCCAGACATTGGGCCGGGGGTGATGTGGTGATGAAAGATGTTAAATGATCTATTGGTGAAGATGAGGGCAACATCCGGCCACACCAAGAGTGAGTGAAGAGTGAGTGAAGAGGAGGAAATGAATGTAATAAGGCAGAGATACAAAGGTTAATACATGATACAGTAATTCCTGTTACTTTTCAGCAATATAAAAACAATAAGTACAAAGACGACGAGATTAACAGAAAATAAATGAAGAATAAAGAACAATTATTAACACTACACCGACGCTTCCATCTCGTAAGCAGTGGTGTCCTACCCCCCCCACCTCAATGCCCTCCCCTCTACCTCACACCCCAACAGTGTATTTCTCCTAAAACTTTCTGTCACATCCATATCCACACCACAACGCTCCTTCACTTCCTCATTTGTCAGTCTGTCTTTCCTTTTAACTCCACATGCTCCTTTCAGTAATCCTCTCTCCATCCCCCACATAATAATAATAATAATGACGTATAAAAAAGGGAGGGAAAGGAAGGAAGGTAAAGAATGGTTGTGTTATTGTTGTTGTTCGATTTCCTCCCCTGTTAGAGAGGGCCGGGCCTTCATTTGGCCCAGTCAGTGAATGGGGCTGAGTTGTAACAGTTCGCCATCTTGATGGCTATGGGCGTTTTTTTTTTTTTTTTTTTTTTTTTTTTTAATATATAGAGTGTCGTCACAAGTGCAACCTGTGTCTGCACACGTAGGTGTAAAATAACATCCACGCATGTAGGCACAAACACAGTAGTGAACGGGAAAGGGGGAGGGGATTAGCGGTAGTGGGGATTAGCGGTAGTGGGGATTAACGGTAAATCTGCCGTTAGAACGGGGGCGGGGAGAGCTTAACTGTTTCACTCAGGGTTGAAAGGGGCGTAGTGGCAATTACTGTGGCGGCTGCCTGCCTGAGTGATGCTTCTATTTGTGGTGTAATATTTACGAGTGGGATTGTGTATATGTGATGAGTGTTATGCAACCAGGGCGACGACACGACGGCAGGAACTAGGCCTTACTTTAAACTCCCGGCCTTACTGAGAGCTCTGGTCCTGGTTGCATTGTGTAAAGTGCATGTGTTTTTTTTTTTTTTTTTTAAGTAGGAGAGGAAGAATTTAGACTAAGAGAAAGAGTGTCGGGGCTTAACCCAACGTGCGTGTGTTTGTTGTTGGGAAGGGGGGGGGGGTCTCGCACGTGCACTGTGTTGTTACTTAAGGGCGGGAGGAGTGAATAGCTACGGCTTTCTCTGCCAAGCATTAGCTTATTGGCTGCCTCTCAGGTTCATCTGATTTTTCCGGCTCCAGGAGGCTGGGTAGGATACGGGTGTTAGGGTAAGGTGTTGCAGCCCTGGGGGGCTTGGGTAGGGGGATAAGGAAAGGGGAGGGGTGGAGGAAGGGGAGTATGGGGGGGTCAGGGTCTGAGGTAGGGTGCTGGATATGAGGATGGCGGGTTATTACGTGGCTGCCGTGATCTTGATAATGGGTGTAGGGGTGGTTTAGAGTCTTAAGTGAGTTGCTGGGTGTGAACTAAGTAGTTAATTAATGAAAGGGTCAGTAATAAATAAACTATTGGTGCTTAAGTGAACAATGGGGTTGGTGCAGGTCTTGCGTCAGGGTGGAAGAGGTTGGCTAGAGGTCGTGTGGGGGGTGTGATCCGGGTGAAAAAGTCGATGAAGTCAGTGTGAACGTCGGTGAGTTTGGTGATTTGTTTTTGTTGTAGGTGGTGAAGGTAAGTGTTGATGGGTGGAATGTTGGCGGTTCATGAGAGTGTATGTTGGTGACAAAATCATCCCACCGTATGCTCAGTGCCCAACGTATGGCTTTGTTTTGAACTCTCTGTAAATTTAGGATGTTGCTTTTGGCCGAAAGAGACAGACTTAACGGTGAATACGTGAGCAGTGGTCTGATCAGTGCTTTATACAGATGAAATTTAGTTGAAGATGCTGCACTACGGAACCGGTATATTTGTGTTAGTGCAGTAGTAGGTAGTCATAGTGTGGTGTACTGGGGATCAGGATCGGGTTGGTGGAGATGGACATTATAATGGGGATGTGATCAGACCCAGACATGGGGCCGGGGGTGATGTGGTGATGAAAGATGTTAAATGATCTATTGGTGAAGATGAGGGCAACATCCGGCCACACCAAGAGTGAGTGAAGAGTGAGTGAAGAGGAGGAAATGAATGTAATAAGGCAGAGATACAAAGGTTAATACATGATACAGTAGTTCCTGTTACTTTTCAGCAATATAAAAACAATAAGTACAAAGACGACGAGATTAATACAAAATAAATGAAGAATAAAGAACAATTATTAACACTACACCGACGCTTCCATCTCGTAAGCAGTGGTGCCCTGCCCCCACATCAATGCCCTCCCTCTACCTCACACCCCTCTCTCTCATCCATCCATCTCATCCTCTGCCTCCCCACCCTCTCCACCTCAGTCACATACACTCTTCTCGTTAGTCTCGCTCTCCATCCTCTCCACATGGCCAAACCAACTGTGTATTTCTCCTAACGCTTTCTGTCACATCCATATCCACACCACAACGCTCCTTCACTTCCTCATTTGTCAGTCTGTCTTTCCTTTTAACTCCACATGCTCCCCTCAGTAATCCTTCCTCCATTCCCCACCCTCAGCTAAACACATAGAAATGTTCCTCACTTGCCATGACGCGAGACTGGTGTGGGTAACCAGACAGCATGGCACCGCGGAGCTGGGCGGCAAACGTCAACACTCCCACCTAACACTGGGGTAACTAAGGCTTGGTATGGCGGCGAGATGTGTAGAGATAGACGGCCTGGCGCCATGGGCTAAGCGAAGCACATGTACACCACACCACAGCAAGAGCGACACTGAGGGTCGCTGTTGGGCATGGGGGTTTTAAATGGGTAGAGGCAGACTGGTAGACGCCGCATTGGGGGCGGGGCTTGCAATAAAGAAAATTCCCACAAAATGTAGGGGACCCTTACGTAACTTCGACGAATCTTTAAACCGTCCATTGTCGTTTCGTTTTTATTTTCTCTCTCTCTCTCTCTTGTTCTTACGTTGCCTCATAAATAGGGACAGAGATGAAGGAGCTTTTTAGTTCGGATCACATTTCACTGGATGAGGTGTCAGACAAAAACCTCTATATATTCACAGTTCCCTGAACAACAGAAAGAAACGCTAAATAATTCGTCAAGCTGAAAGGCAGACTGTTATTTCCAGCACAGTATCAAATCTGTTATATTCTGATCAGCCTCTAAGAATATTAACCACATCGCTGCCGTGGATGCATCTGGGTATTTTAGTCAGGCTAATACAAGGTTATTCAGCTCTGAGAAGTCTGTCAGTATAATCGTTGGTAACTTTCGATTATCCTTAAGCTGGTATGGACACAACTATTGTATTTAAATTAACATCAGGTGATTATTTTTACCTGAGACAAGTCATAACATTCAAAGGATAGATCGCCGCAACTTACACAGATTTCGTAATTATAAATTCCATCAGACTACTCACAGTTTTTTAGGTATTTCTTTCTATTTGCAGACGATTTTATCCAACTGAGAATACCGTTGGACTTTTTTTTTTTTCTGGGGGAGGTGTTAATGAAGGTTATACGAGTATCAAACCCCTCTTGAAAACTCTCTCTCAAACTGAACCATATCGTTTGGAGTTAGTAAAAATAAATTAACTGGATACAAATATAATAGATGCTGGAGCTTCAAGACCCATTGATTATGCCTTTGGCGTCATGTGGTAAGAGAGAGTGGCTTTGAATGGTGTGGTGTGGCCTCGCTCATGTCGCCGGGAATGAAGTACCTCGCATCCCATAACGTTAATGAGACAGACACAACCTTTCCTTGAGATGCTATCGCGTCCTTTTGAAGCACTCCGGCCTGAAAGGATTTTACCTCTCCTGTGAGATGACCTTTTTTCTTTGATTTCACTCTTACTGTCTCCATATGATTGCTTTGAAGAGACTTTCAGCTTTTTTTTTTTTTCTCTCAGGTTTTTCTTTTTTGTATTTACTCATGTGTATTTTAGTGACACTCTTTCTAGTTCTGTGGATAAAATATGGAGGATATTTTAGATCACTAAGAGCTTTAAAAATGTAAACATGTTCATCCAGTGAGGATCTGTCCCTTCTCCCCCTTGGGTCTAAGATACGAATAATTGAGTGTGTTTGGATGAGTAAATTGGGAGTGTGTCGTCCTGTCTCGGCTACCTCCCTTTGTGTGGGGGAAGCAGCCTAGGTATATAGATAGACAGATTAGTTAAGTTTAAATGTAGATATTGTATTTATGTGTGTGGTATGTATGTTGATTTGTGAAGTTTGAGGAAGGTATTTGTAATCAGGGGTGTGTGAACCCTGAACGTGACCAAGGCTGGGTGGGGGACTATTTTAAACGTAAAGTGTGGGGGTGAACCCGTTGGTGTCCCGCGCCACAGTGGACACCTGCTGGCTCCCACACACCCTCACACCTCCACACCACAGCATCCCACCACACCACCACACCACATCGTACTGCACCACACATCACACCACTACACCACACTGTCACACAACATCACACTACACTGCCTCACACCACACGGCACCACGCCACTAGGATAAGCTCGCCTCAGCGCAGTACCACATCACTAAACTCACCCCAGCGCCTCACCACACCACACAGCATCCTACCACAATACATCGCTCATACCACCCGCGTCACACCACATCACACCACACCACACCACACGCCATTGTACCACAGTGCACCACACCACATCACGTGACATCACATCAAACTAACCCACACCACTCCTCACCACACCACACTTCACCACGCCTGACAATACCTCACACCTCACACCACCTCACGACACCACAATACAACACACTGACCTACACCACGCTCCGTTACAGCACACCACACCACACTACACTACAACACGCCACTGTGCACTACATCACACCAGGCTGACTACACCATAAAACACTGCTCAGCACCATACAATAACGCACCAAGCCACACCACACCAAGCCATATCACATCATACTCTACAAACCACACCACACCACACCGAACCGCACCACACTGCACTGCACCGCGCCACACCACACCACTCCACACTGCGCCACACCACGCTGAACTATACCACACTGTACAACACCACATCACACCAAACACCAAACCACACCAAATCAAATCACGTCACACCTCAAAACACCACACCGCAACGCACCACACTGCACCAAACCGCATGTCATTGTACCACACCACAACACAGAACAACACACCACAACACATTGCACCAAACAGCATCACACCTCACCGCTCACCCCGCCCACATCACACCATACCTCTCACCATGGTCACACCACACTACACTGTGTAGCACCACACCATACCACACCCATACCACACACCATACTACACCACACCATACATACCACTCATCACGCATAAGACTGTATCTACTGCAATCTTTGTAATTCTAGTACTTTCCAAGAAGGTCTTATACAATCGTCCAGAGAGCGAAATAAACTAAAAACATTTGCTGTATTCAGGAAGAAATAATCGTTACTATAAAAGGTACTGCTCTTAAGCAGTTCACCTTTAGTCTCACGAAACACGAAACATACAAGCACATAAATCTGCAGTAAAACATAATATATAAAACAGACTTAAATCGGAACACCAGATACGGAAAATACATGGAATACGAAGCATACACACACACACACACACACACACGCACACAGACACAGACACAGACACAGACACACACACACACACACACACACACACACACAAAACCACGTCCACCTCCTGCGATACTTGACTTTGGAAGGACCGACCAACAAAAGACCGCAATGCATAAACCACTTTGACAATGCAGTAAATTTAGGCGTTTCGACAGGGACCAAGACTTTTACGAGAGAGTGAAATAGGGAGAGAAAGACTGAAGCCAAGACGTAGGTCACAGAATCAGATGGGAGGAGGGGGTTGTGTTTATAACGTTTTCTGAGTGTTATTTTAGGCCAGTCTCGCCTAACTTATCCATATTTGCTGGAACTGAACCCTGCCTAACCTTGAATGACCTAATTCAACCTAAAATAACCCAAACTAATCTAACAATCTCACCTAACCCAGTCTAATTGTATTTAACCTCACTATCTGACATAACCTCTCCATACCTAACCTAACTAATTCTGACGCAGCCTAACCGCATATAATCCTGCCTAATCCTAACCAGCCTCACTTAACCATACCATACCCGACCTAACCCAACCCAGTCAAGCCTAAAATGACCTAATCCAACTGAACCTAACCCAGCCTAACCCAACCAAATAAAACCCAACCCAAAATATATCAAAACCGACGTATTCTAAAGCAATCTAACCTAATCCGTCTATATCTAGTCGAACTGAAGCCAAACCAACCAAAAATTACCTAATCAGACCAAACCCTGCCCAAAGTGACCTAACCTAACTTTCGATCGCCCATAAATCGCTTACTGTAGAAATTTTGCTGTCTGAAAGTCGCCGGGTGTAACAGTCCAAGTTTCGCCGGTTCTGTGTACAAGTTTGTGTGTGTGTGTGTGCGTGTGTGTGTGTGTGTGTGTGTGTGTGTGTGTGTGTGTGTGTGTGTGTGTGTGTGTGTAATAAAGGATATTAACCAGCCTTATTCAAAAATATTTCCCTAAGAAAATCTTTGCTTGATCGATAGGAGGTGTCTGTGTATTACCATGGCAACCTCCCACAACACGACAGTTACATAAATACACTTCCCCGCCAGCAAGTTCCATTAGAGAGTATTGTGTGTGTGTGTGTGTGTGTGTGTGTGTGTGTGTGTGTGTGTGTGTGTGTGTCTAACGTGGATATCCATCTATGTAAGTGCAGTACTGGGTGCTACGGTATAGCCTTATGTGTTCAGGTATAGCTGTATATATATGAAGGTATGGCTATGTATATAGACACAGAACTTTGTGTTTCGAGTTATGGATATTTATGTGTAAATGAATCGACATATGTGATGATGACATTGTGTCGGAATGAGTGGAGTTGAGGATACGTGTGT
>NW_027643508.1:0-40000 GCF_032717465.1 Coenobita brevimanus
GGAGAGTGAAAGGCAGAAATTAACTCACCATATGCTGGCAAAGTACATCTGGGAATGGGATGGGTGTGTAGGGAGTGTGATGTTTGTTGAAAGTGGAAATATTGTAAAGCATTGGTTATGTTTATGCGTCAGAGTGTGTGCAGGTCAGTTGCAGAAGTATTATGGTGTGAGTATATGTAAGTATATATTATCTTTATTGATAGACAGTGGGTGATTCTGTACTTAGGAAATAAGAGGCTTTACGAAATGATGATATACATATTTAGACACCACGTTATGAAGATGGTATGTGCAATATCCTGCAGAGACACACAGCCACACTTCCATACACGGGCACACCTTCATACACAGCCACACCTCCACATACACACACACACACACACACACACACACACACACACACACAGCCTCTTTCCTTCAGTAGAGCTGTCACCCATCTTAGGGGAAGTCTCTAGACTAGAGACAATTATAATCATAAATGTACCATGTTATTTAATAATAATAATAATAATAATGGAATGACAAGGTGTCATGATGTTGAATTAGTAAAGAACTTTCTCTATTCTGTCAGATAGTCTGGTCTCATCATTATTACGTCATGTATTATGTTCAACCTTGGTTGCTGCCAGTAATTGTTTCAAATGTGGATATCACTTTCACTGACCTTTCCGTATTCTCTGTATTCCGTCGTTTAAACCTCTCCCACTTACTCTATCGACATATCGAGGAGTTCAGATAACTGTTCCATAACTTTTAAACACTTAATTTAGGAATTGATGAATGCATGGATGAGAAAAAAGAATATTTCACAAATCACTGTTCATAGCACTGGTCGGCTTAAACAGTTAATAGTATTGGAAGGTATGTCAGAACAGTGACACCAGACGTTTTAGTATATTGATGATACCCAGGACAGATATATTAGGTCACTGTAACTTGGTATTGTCATGTGTCACATTTGTAAAGTGTAATAAATACTCATAACAAAATGAATGTAGTCATTAAACTCATAAATTTTCATGACCTATAAGCATAATATATACCGGAATGCATCGAGTAATAATTTGCGGTAAAATACTGGATTTGGAGAAAACAAATGACAGTGTGGATAGACAAGGATTGTGGAAAGCACAGAATATATGGAGTAGATGGGAAGTAGCTGAATACAGTGAGGGGTATGTATGATATGCTAAGGCTGCAGTGCAAAGGATAATGAACTGAGTGAAGTTTTTCTATTTGGAAGACTGGGTTGGTAAAACAGGGATGTGTCATGTCTCCATGGTTGTTCAATCTGTATATGGTTGGCGTTATAAAAGAGATACAAGGTAGGGCAGTGGATGCTGGAGTGGTCTTAGTGGAGAAAGGGCAGTGTTTCGAAACTCACTGTATTGTTGTTCGCAGATGGTACTGTGTTGTTAAGTGAAGACACACAGGAGCTGCAAGGCACGTGGATGAGTCTGGGAGAGTGTGTAAGAAACGGAATCTGGAAGGTACATGGTAGGGAAGAATGAATGTTATGGTCTTCGAGAGAGGTGAAGTCAGTGAACAAAAATATGAGTGCTGGATGATGAGGAAATGGAAACTTCTGAATACGTTTGGTACTTGGGTAGCGTGATGAGTAAGGATGGAAGTTTGGAGGGTGAAGTGCTTGAAAGGGTACAATAAGGAAGAAAGGTTGCTGGTTCCTTGAGGGCAGTGATAAGGAACAAGGAAATGAGCACGGAAGTGAAAAATTTATTACATGACAGTATTGTGATACCAATCCTAACGTATGGAAGTGAAGCTTCGATGTTGTTGGAGGGACATAAGTCAAGAGCGTGAGCAGTGGAAATGAGTTGTTTGAGAGGAGCCTGTGGAGTCACATAGTGAGACAGACTGTAAATGAGGATGTGAAGGAGCGTTGTGGTGTGAATGTGGATGTGATAGGAAGTGCTAGGAGAAACACATTGAGGTGATTTGGCCATGTGGAGAGGATGGAGAGTGAGAGACTGAAGAGGTGAGTGTATGCGACTGAGGTGGAGGGGGAGAGAGGGAGGGGAAGGGCTGAGGATGAGATGGAGGGATGGAGTGGAGAGGTATATGGGGAAGGGGTGTGTGAAGTGGGAGTAGGGAAGTGAAATGATGGGGAACAGGGTGACGTGGATGCGATATGTTTGTGGCCACCCCGTATAAGGGATTAAGGTTACTGGCAATAGATAGATGGATAGAAAATCCTGCAGTTCACATGCTTCATAACACGCTTCACAAACCATCACTGATATTATGCACCTGTACTGATGTGTTGATTTTACCTGTATGATATCTTAATTAGGAACTCAAAATGTGGCATGCAGGCTAATAAATCTGATCCCTGCTAGTCTTAAATTAGTGACCGTCAAAAACTGGAGTCTTTAATTCTCCTTTGGTCTCATAGTTTTAAGACAAGGACTAAATTAAGACGAAGTGTTGAATGAGTCTACATTATTTCTGTGTATTTTTTTTTATGCAAGTAAAGAATGAACCTAAGGCCATTTTTACTGGATACCTCTATGACAGGCTTTCCTCATTTATTTATACAGTTTTCTTATCTTTTTTTATTTTCATTACCATTTTCCTGATGTTCTCTGCGTGTTCCTCTCCGCCAAATTCCTAACAGTAAGTGCTAGCGTCATTAACATACTAACACTATTTCATTTTTCAGAGAGAAGGAACCAAAGGCTGAACACAAACGCACGATAGTCAAATAAGCAAGCCAACGTCAAGACCATGTTGCACCTGGACACACAAAGCGTTAGGAAAATGGAGGTCTTGAAGGCAGGGGGAGATGCACACCAGAATTTTGTCTATGCTGTTGAGTGATTACAAGACATTTAGTATTTTTCCACATCATTTCATCAACTCCCCCACCTCTCTCTTTCTCTCTCCCACACACATACACACACACACACACACACACACACACACACACACACACACACACACACACACACACACATTACATTAACCCTTCCCACTACAGTGAGGAGATGAAAGGAGCACTTTGAGGATTTGTTAAATGTAGAGGGTGACAAGAAAAGAGAAAATAAGTGGCTAGGGGAATGGCTGGGAGAAGGAGAGAGGAGAGGAGGGAGGAAGAGATCAGAAGGGCGGAAGTAGTGGAAGCAATGAAGAAGATCAAGATGGGAAAGGCCCCAGGGATTGATGAAGTGGGGTGGTGAAATGCTGAGGTATGGGGGTGAGATTGTTGTGGAATGGATATGCAAGTTGTGTAGATTGGCTTGGGAAGAGGGGAAGGTTCCAGAGGACTGGAAATCAGATATAATTGTTCCTTTATACAAAGGAAAAGGGGAGAAAGAAGGCATGTGGTAACCATAGGGACATTTAAGCCTTCTTAGTGTGACTGGCAAACACATAGGGTAGAATACTCATTGATAGGGTTAGGCATATGACTGGAAGCTAACTGCAAGTTCGCCTAGATAGCAGCGCGGAAAGTCTTGGGAGATGTGGATTTGAGGGGACTGGGGAAGAGATGTTACTGCTGCAAGTGCTGGGAGAAGACTGTCGATGATGAATCAATGTCCTCGCGCTAGTTGCCCCTTACACCCTTTATTCAGCAGCTGCCTAATGATCTTTCTCCTGCCCTCACTGCTCTTCCTCGTCCGCCACTGTCGCCCGTGTTTTGCTCTCATTCGAGATTAGTTTTCCTGCCTATTTCTCTGACGGGCCTTCATGCTTGCCCGTGTCCCCACCCTCTGTTGTGGGGCAAATATTTACAATCTCATCCCTGGTCTCCCCTCCACCACATTCACAGACACACTTAGTTAGTCTCTCACTCTCCATTCTCGCCACTCAATCCTCTCCATCTCATTCTTGGTCTCCCTGTCCACCTCGCTCACATACATTCGTATTTGCTGTTGTCAAAGAAAATTAAATTTGATTATAAAGTTTTATAAAACGATGAGTGATGTTTGAATCAAAATATCTACCCACGGCCTACACCCACGTCCGAAGCTGCACTGCATCCAACCACGGTGTACATCTACGTCCGCATGTTGCACTATACTATCCACCCAAGGTGTACATCCACGTCCGCATGCAGCACTATAATATCTACCAAAGGGGTACACCTACGTCCGTATGTTACACTATAATATCCACCCAAGGTGTACATCCACGTCCGCATGTTGCACTACAATACATGAATGCATTTACTTCGGTGACATCATCTGCGGCCAATCTGCAGGCGCCAAAACAAAAACACCCTACTTGCCCCATACATCTCAAGTGCACAGGTCAATCAAATAGACTATAGTAAAATCAAGGACAGTCACCTGTCCCTCATAACCACTACTCATCGTATATCCTGCAACCACCACTTAGTATTAAAGGTGTGGCGGTTTACTCCAGTCCCGTCAGATGAAAAACACACAAGTTATACGTATAATTAGGTTAAATCCATCACCTCCATGAGATATTTCTTATTGTATCGTTCGTACTGCATTTCTTATGCTGGCTCCAGTATGCTTGCATGTGTCGGCCTTGGTCACCCACGCTCTTCACGTTGCTCTATCTCTGGCAGCCTCTATGACCTCGTCCCAGGTCTTTTTCGGGTCTGCCTGCCCCCGACCTTTACACTTTTCACTTTCCTGCACCCAGCTGTCATCCTCCAGCCTCTCCACATGCCCAAACCATCTCAATCTACCGCTCCTCATCACAACACCAGTACACTCCAGCCCCATCCTCCCTCCCAAACCATTTTCCAATCTGCCTCTCTTTCATCACACCACCTTCCAATACACTCCAGCCCCATCCTTCCCTCCCAAACCATCTCAATCTGCCTCTCTTCATCACAGCACCAATACACTCCAGTCCCATCCTTCCTCCCAAACCATCTCAATCTACTCCTCATCACAACACCAATACACTCCAGCCCCATCCTTCCTCTCAAACCATCTCAACCTACCTTCCTCTCACTACAACAGTAGGCCTACTCTCCACTCCCATCCTTCCTTTCAACTCTTCCCTTCATAAACCTAGGGCCCCTGAGGCCTCGTATTCAAGAACACACTACACATCCACCAAATCATTGTCATTTCTGTTAGTCTGAGTCTACGAATATACTTCTCCCTTTACTGGCCAGGCCTCATTACCAAACAGCATTACGCTCTCTAACACCGCAAACTAGCACCAAACGTTTGTAACAATGCTTTACATTTATGGGTGCCACCTGTCTATCGTCGTGTGTACCAGCAAGGCTATTTATCATATTTTAGCTTCTGGAAGCTGGTCTGGAAGCGGGAGAGATGACAGTATTTGTGTATGATATCGTGTGCTGGGTGTTGTTTTTATATTTCTTGACGGTGCGGGGGATGTGCCGCCATATCGTGTAGAGGATGGCGTGGGTCGGTGGAGGCTGCGGCAAGAATTTGTGTGCCTACTCATGTCTAGATGATCCTCGACTTTGAAGATCTTGGTTTCTTTGATGTACAGTAGGTGGTCTGTGGGTGTAGTAGCTGTGCAGCCTGTACTGTCGCCAGTCTCCTTAGACAACACACAGCTGCATGCACGGCCTCCTGATATCCACCCTTCTGAATCCTATTTCCCTCGTGAGGACAGAGTCCACCTGGCCAGGCTGAGATGTGGGCATCATCCAGCCCTCTTGAGTTACCAGAAAAGGCTGGATGACTCCGTCGCTGATGCCTGTCCAGGAGGCAACACAGCACCCCATACTATTAAGCACATTATGCAAGACTGCACTGCACACAATCTGCAACACATCACCCCATACTATTAAGCACATTATGCAAGACTGCACTGCACACAATCTGCAACACATCACCCCATACTATTAAGCACATTATGCAAGACTGCACTGCACACAATCTGCAACATCGCTCGCTGGCGCAGTGGTAACGTTCTCGCTTGCCATCTGGTAGACGGGAGTTCGCGCCTCGCTCAGGTTGCGAAAAGTTTCACTGACGAAGTGGGTGGTTACTGTCCCCCTGGAGCAAGGGGACGGGTGTGTGGGTGTGTGAAGGCTGCCAGCCTTGCCCTTAGATCGGACCATATGAGGTTTCAAGCTTCCCCTTCCGGGAGGGTAAAATGCTGGACGATCACGACCATCTGCGATCCTGACCGACCCGGTGAATTACAGCACCCCATACTATTAAGCACATTATGCAGGCACTGCACTGCACACAATCTGCAACACAGCACCCCATACTATTAAGCACATTATGCAAGACTGCATTGCAAACAATCACCTACGCCAACAACACAACATACTGTACACTCCTTGAGAGCTCTGTGGGAAAGTCTGGTCTCAGCCGTGGCCTTCCTTAGGGACTCGGCCATGTCTGACCAGACTGTTGCTCTAGGGCAACAACTACTACTACTAGTAGTACTCACTACTACCACCACATTTTAGCATGGCACTGGGGAGCGAATGTGATGAATTGTTTAGCTGAATTACGTGATATAGTTCTAGCCTAAACACATGCTATTACCTTTAGCGTAAGCAGGCTGGCAGACAGTCTGGGGGCGGTATTCTGGTACGGTCATGAAGCTTACTAACACCTCTTTCTTACCGGTTGGCTTCTGATTCTGCTCCTGTTACTACATTCTTCTGTGATCAGGGAAAAGGGGAAAAAAGAAGTGTGTGGCAATCACAGGGTATTTGTCTTAGCGTAACAAGAAAAAGTATGTGGTAAGATATTGACAGAGTTAGGGATATAAGAACAGGGAGAGTTTTAGGAAGGAAAGAGGCTGTGGTAGATCAGATATTCTTAGGTCTTAAGTGGAAAAATTTCTGGAGAAGGGAAAGAAATTGTATAATACCTTCGTGGAATTGAATGAAAGCATGACAGGGTGGACAGACAACGACTCCTCTCGCATAGCTTGGCCTGGCCAGTCGTCACTATGCCCGGAGCTCTGTGGGAGACTTCCAGCGATTCTGCTCGTGCCTGTGACCCGTTGAGGGGGCATCCAACAGCAGATCCCTGGTGCCGCCAGGAGCCACTACTATCCAGGGAACCGTGAATTGGTTCAACGTGAGATCGTGTTACGGTTTCATCAAGCGCCGCGACACTGGCGCTGATGTTTTCGTACACGTTTCTGAGATCGTTGCACCAAATCCACGGCATTTCCAGCGCCTTACTTGGCGAGGGAGAGATTGCGGAGTTTCGTGTTGTACAGGCTTCCATGGGTCCCGAGGCTAAGGACGTCACTGGGCCGGGTGGTGTTGCTGTGCAGGGCTCTGCTGTGCACGGCGGCGTCACCCTGCCCAGAGACGCCAGCCAAGCGGGATCTTTGAAGTTCTGCTAACACAAACACACTCGTTGCGATGTGTATCGCGACGGCTGTAGGGGCCAGTGGGGGTAGCAAGACGGTTCTGGCTGTTCTCCTTCCTCAAATCTTTTGAGAACGGCCTTCCACGCCTTGCCATTCCCCGAAGCTTCACCCGCGATCCTCGTCTCCCCCCTTGTCAGGAGCGTCAGGCCCGGCGACAGCAGCCACCACCATCTCGCACGACACCGGGAAAACGGTTGTGTTTGGATGCCCCTCTCAACCGGACGACTGGCGCCACCATCAGGAAAACTACGATCACCGACCCGGAACCGTCACAGGCCATGGGACATCGAGCATGGGGAGACTGTTGTGGAGGTTCACCTCCCTTCGTCAGGAGCTGAGGGGGAGCGTGTCTCGTCTCCCCTTCCCTTCAGTACATCTGGACGTAGTGGTATTCCTCCTTGCCTTCTCCATCTGCTCCTGACGAAGCGGAGGTTCTTCCACCTTCACCACCGCCTGCCGCCATCGCTCGCTCTTCTTCTCCTCCTCCACCTAAGGAGAAGAAGAAGAAACCAAAGAAGAAAGGGGAAAAACCAAGAGCGACCCTTCCACCGTTGCTCGCTGGATCGAGGCCCTCCTTCCACCACTCTCAGGCACTTGTGAACTCGATGCCCGCACGGATGCGGACCTAGAAGAGCAACCCTTCTGCCACACGGATCCGATCAACGACGACGATACACCGCCTCTCGCGTACCAGACTCTGTATCAGAAGATCCGTGAGGCATACATCTCCAACTCTAATTCTCCAGCTGAGGAAGCCACCATCCGTGAGGGCATAGGGTTCGGGACCCGTTCACGTGCTGCCCTCGTCAACTATATAGCCACCAGACTGCCTTCGTAACTGCCGATCCACGCTTGATCTTGTCCTGCCTTTGCTGCCTCGTCTTGCAGTCTTGTCACCGCTATGCTCTCGTTTTGAGAGCAACTTCTTGCTACATCCCTGACGGGTTCTATGTTTGCCCGTAAGTCCTCACCACGTTGTGACGCAAATATCACAACAACAACAACAACAACTGGACAGACAAGGATTGGTGGAAAGTATTAAGAATATATGGAGAAAATGGGAAGTTGCTGAATGCCGTGAAGGGTATTTATGGGAGGGTGCTAAGGATGCGGTGCGTGTGGATAGTGAACTGAGTGAATTTTTCTTATTTGAATGATGGATTGAAACAGGGATGTGTCATAACCTCCTATGGTTGTTCAGTCTATATATGGATGGGGTTATAGAAGAGATACAAGGTAGGGCAGTGGGATGTTGGAGCAGCCCTAATGAGAGAGAGCAGCGTTTGGAAACTCCCTGAATAATAAGATCTCGCATCTAACGTGTAATAGGTACCAAAAACCACCTCGTTACATGCGACTTCATTAGATGCCGATACATAAACATATGGGGAAAATTATAATGGGTGTAAACTGGATCTAACCCCTATTTTGACCCTATTTTCACACATTATGTAAGTTATTGTCGTTAATTTGTCATATAAATATACATAGTGACATAAAATATAAAATAAAGAAGAAATAATATCGATAACTCACCCAGAGTGATAAATGAGGTGCTTAAGGTGGTATCCGAGGCGGGAAGGAAGGCTACATTGGGCCGCTCCTTCTCACCTACGCCACTCAGCATGAACCACCCTCCTCCCACCTCTCGCTCTCCATTGCCTCTCGCGATGCCTCCGAGTTTTGTTATCTTTTTGTCTGCATTCTTTTCCTTCCCAACAAATCCAGAAAAGTCATCATGAATGTCACCATGAAGATTCCCTATGTTTTCATCGACATCACTCATAGTTTTATCCTTCATTTCCATCATCACTCACACTCTTGGTCCTTCATTTCGATCGAGATTTGCCACAACTTCCCCAAGCTCATGGCGTTTGTTTTAAATATTCGGTGATACCGGTAACTGTTTATCTTCTTTCATTTACTTTCTTTGCATAGGTTTCACTGAGCTCCTGGTTTAGTTTCTGTGGCAAAGGGCCACATCTTTCCCGTCCACGCACTAGACCAAGGTGGCGACAGGATTTGAACCGCTCGCCCGGGATTTTTTTTCGTTAGACGGAAACTTCCACGTTAGATACGAACATGGGTAGAGGTCCAATGGTGTCGTTAGATGTGAACTCCTTAGATGCGAGATCGCCAATTGTAACTTCCTCACTTGTCATAACAAGGCTGATGTGGCACTGGTATGCTGTGGCCATGCAGCCAGGCACCGCGGGAGTTTGGGTATCACACGTCTGCCTTCCCCGTCTGACATGCGGTAACTGGAACCTGGTGCCTGGTGCATGGGACAGTGATGCGTCCAGGTAGACAGTTGTGCGCCACGGATCTAACTGACTTCACATGTACACCCTCCTCCTGCAAGAGCGATACTGAGGGGCACCGCCGCATTTTTATTTTTTTTATATATATATATATATATTTATATATTATAGGAAGGTGGAGGAAAGAAGAGAGAACAGGGGAAGGGACAGTAAGAAAGAGGAAGGAAGGGGGAGTAGACAGTTGGTGGGTTGGCCACCGTGCTTTTGTTTTTGTTTTTAGTATTAGTTAGGTAACTGCTTTTATTTTGTTTATTGAGTTAGTTAGAAAAGTGCTTTGTTTTGTATATTGTGTTAGTTTGGTAAGTACATATGGTGGTTTTGACTGTGTATGTTTGTGTGTGTGCGTGTGTGCCGTATGTGCGTGTGGATGTGAGCGTGTGTGCGTGTGCGTGGGTGTGCGTGCGTGTGCGTTCATATGTCTGTATGTTTGAATTGAGCTAGCTAGCTAGCTTTTTGAAGATTTGGTTGGCTTGTTTGGGTTTATGTCGTAATTAGGTGAGTTTTTTTTGTATTGTGAGATTGAGTAGTTTGGATACAACTCAGTGCGTCACTTAATGGTTTTGGTTGAGGTTAGTAAATTGGTATAGGGTCATGGTTGTTTATTATGGTTTTTAAACTACTAGGGAACCATTTATGGAAAGAGCGCGATTCTCCTCATTGATGTTGTAAGTTAGTGCGTTGTATGTTTCGGGGTTAATTTCCTCGATTTTACTCCAAACTCTTTTTTTGGCTTGGTTATGTAATCTTATGTTTAATGGTTTGGTTTTGGCTATGGCGTGTATCATTCCGTGTTGGGCGTGTAAGGGTACTGCTGATTAGTTGCAAATCTGAGGGCTTTGTTTTGTAAGGATTATTAGTAGTTTTTAAGTTGGGTATAGCTGAAGGTGTGTGTGGGAATGGGGGATATTCTAGAATGGGGAGGATCAGTGCTTTCGACAAGGTGGGATTCGACTTGTATAGGCATGTTCTTGAATCTGAGTAAGCGGGATAACAAGTTCCTGTGGCTTTTTGTTTTACTATCCTGTACACTGGGAAGATAGCCTTTTGAGTTAAGTTTAAACCCAAGTAGTTTCACCCTCTTCTTTGAAGTCTGTTATTTCTTCATCAATTATTAAAGCCTCTTTTTTGGTGTTGGCAAGTTGATGACGGTACTATCATGTTAGCTTGTATTCTCCATTTTGATTCATATCTACAATTTTCTCGACTTCGCTTTGAGTTCTTGAATTCATGATCCTTCTAGATGGTCCAGGATAATGAATAATTTGGGAGATATCAGTTCATGTAGCTTATGTTGATGCCAAGGGAGTTGCCTGTGTAGTCACTGGTGAAGCCAGAGTAAAGAGCTGCGAGAGTAATGCTCCCTTGAGGAACCCCGCTTTCCAGAGCAGTGCTTAGCAATCTGCACAATTATTTATTTTGATTTTAGCCTCCTATCGTCAAGAAAATCACAGAGAATTTTTTCAGTTATAGTTGGGAGGTTGAGATTAAGTAATCTATATTTAAGTCCTAAAATGCCACACCTTGTCAGTTGCTTTTGTTACATCTCTCAAGGATGATGTGGCATTGTCCTTTGTTAGATTTACTTATTGCTATATGTTCTGATGCTATTGCAATTGCTTGAGTGGCGCCCCTTAGTAGTCGAAAAACCGTATTGATTCTTATTATACAGATTCTCAGATTCAAGGTGTAATCTGAGCCTCTTTATTAATTATTCTCTCTAGTACCTTTCCAGGGACTTCTAAAAGAGAGATAGGTCTGTAATTCTCTTACGAGATGTGGGTTTTTGTTCTTTCTTGGGATTAGTTTTATGATGGCTTCTTTAAATTTGTCGGGGAAATATCCTGCAGAGATGGCTTGTACCAAATATGTTTTTTAAATTTTCAATGGCTATATTGGGGAGATTGGATAGTATAGTTTTATTATATCCACTTTCTCCCGGGCAAGTCTTTTTTAAGTTCTTAATAATAGAGGTAATTTCGTTCGTCGTGATAGGAGTGGAAAATATTGTGTTTGAGTCTAATCTATCGGGGTGAGCTGAGTGGTACGGTGTTAATCTATCTACGTTGATGGTAAGGAATTCTTTTACTAAATTGTCGTGTCTGTTGTTGTCCTGTTCTTCTTCGATTCTCTTGAAAGATGGGACTCCCAGTGTCGCCTATGTGTTCTTTCTTTTTCAGAGGCTGAGTGTTGTCTGTTTCCCAGATGATCTAATACGTAATGAGGGTCGGGGTTGGAAGTTCCTGAGAGGATTTTTATTTGACGCCAAAATGTGGAGGGATCATTATAAAGATTGGCGGTTGTTGTTGTTGTTGTTGTGATATTTGCCTCACAACATTATGGAGGACACGGGCAAACATAGAGCCCGTCAGAGTATGGTATAAAGTGACCCCCCAAACGAGAGCATAGCGGTGACAAAAACTGCAAGACGAAGCAGCAAGGCAGGACAAGATCAGGCGTGGCTCAGCAGGTTACGAGAGCAGTCTGGTGGCGATATAGTTGACGAGGGCAGCTTTTTTTTGTGATATTTGTCTCACACAAGGTGAGGACACGGGCAAACAGAGAGCCCATCAGGTGAATAAAAACAAAGCTCTCAAAAAGAGAGCATAGCGGTGACAATAACTGCAAGCCGAAGCATCTTTCCTTTTCCCTAGATTTCCTGCACCCGTAGTGCAGGCCGGGCCATATATTAGCCCAGTCAGTGATAAAGTCGTTAGCGTGGTCCAGGGGAAACTGCTTGGTGGTGCTGTCAAACAACACCATGTTCGGCTAAGCCGGATGTGCTGTAGGGCATTGGAGACCAAGGTGTCGGCGTTGTTGGAGATGTAGTTACAATCTCGTCAATGTCGCAGGTCTTGGGAGCAACGTCGATGTTAGGGTCACCTGTTCAGCACGATCCCAAGTGGCTGCCTGGGAGTGTGTCTGCTTCGATGCTCTACGCTTCCTCTGCGGATTCCTGGTGGCAGTGGAGAAGCAATAGGCTGCGTGGTAGTTTGGTGGTGTGGCTGGTCGGCTGCGCGCTGGGCGGGGGTGTAGAAGGCCCCCATGGTTGTCAAGCGTTGCCAGAGGTGTCCATAGGCTGAGTAGGCTGGTGACATGAGGCAACTGGATAATGAGCCGCAGCCTCTTCCGCGGTGTTGTGCGGGGTAGAGGGTCAGCTAGGGCACGATGCTCCTGACGAGGGCTGGCCGTGCACCACGAAGTAGTTTCGGGGATGACAAGGCGGAAGGCCATTCTCCTCAAAGATCTTGGGGAGTGAGAACAAGCAACGCAGCCTTGTCACCGCTACAGAAAGCACTCGCTGTCGCGGATGCACATGGACGACAGGTCAATCTCCCCAGTACATCGACGATCCGGCGCCCCCCGGGCCGCGGGGCGCCGCCGTGCATGGGCAGCAGCCCTGTACGCACCTCCCGGCCCGGTGACTCGTCCTTGGCCTCAGGACCCTTCGGTGTCTGGTGGATGATGTGAACACCACCGTCTCGCCCTCGCCTAACGAGCGCTGAAGACGTGGTGAAGCAGGTGCAACGACTCCCCAGGCGGTGCATCGAACACATCGGCGCCGGTGTCCTGGCGCCGGATGAACCCGTACCCCGCCTTCACATTGTACCACTTCACAGTCCCCGTGATGGCAACGGCTCACCGCTCCTGCCTGTGGTGAGCCCTCAACGGGTCGAAAGCCGAGGCGGGTGTAGGGAGGCGAGATAACAGGTGTTGCTGCCATCGCTAAGCCGAAGTAAGGGGCAGGACAGGATCAGGCGTGGCTCAGCAGTTAAGAGAGCAGTGGTGGCTATATAGTTGACCAGGGCAGCATGGTAGGTCGAACTCGATGCCCTCACGGATGGCGGCTTCCTCAGATGGAGTGGGAGTTGGAGATGTATGCCTCACGGATCTTCTGATACAGAGTCTGGTAGACAGAGGCAGTGTATCGTCGTCGTTGATCGGATCCAGAGGCAGAAGAGTAGCCTCTTCTAGGTCCGCATCCGTGCGGGCATCGAGATCACGAGTCCCTGAGAGCGTGCTGAGGGCCTCGATCCGGCGAGCAACGGAGGAGGTCGCTCTTGGTCTTTCCCTTTCTTTCTTTTTGTTTCTTCCTTTTCCTTAGGTGGAGAGGGAGAAGAAGAGAGAGCGATGGCGGCAGGCGGTGGTGAAGGTGGAAGAGGCCCTCCACTTCGATTGGCGGTGTTTGCAAATATTGTTTGCCCAATGTGTTGTGTGTTCTGTTAGAAGTGATGTGAGTAGATTGGTTTGAAGTAGTTTGTACAAGTATAGACTAAATGGATCTCGTGTCAAACAATGTGTTTGGGAGTGAGTTCTTAATGCATTGTATTGATTGATGAGGATCTGTGTGTCTCTGTTTTGTTTAGGAGTAGTGATTGTTCTATGTGTGGTTGTAGGGATGTTGTTGTTGATTGCAATATTTATGTTGGAGCATCATCTTTCAAGAGATTGATCGATTTCCTTCAGTGTTCCATCACCGGAGATATGAAAGTTAGTAAATGTTGTGGTTATATCTTGTTTAAAGTCATTTCAGTTGGCCGTTAGGTCGAGGTGGAATGGGGACGGTTATTGGGGCAGTGGAGATAGTATGATTATGGGGGTGTGATCACTAGTGGTGAGAGGGCCGGGAGAGAAATGGGTGTTGTGGGATAAGCTGTTAGGTTGCAAAGAGCTGCGTCTGGGGTGGAGGTAGAGTTGTGGAGAGGAATGGTAGGAAAGTTGGGACCAATGTGTCTTACTGTAGGCAAAGTCTTGATTAGTCTGGGTGTTGGGTTCTACGACGTTTGAGTTTCTGTTGCCCAGGAGGCGGTGTTTAGTGTTAAGATCACCAATGAGGTATACAGGGATGGTTCTTCTGAATAAGTTAATAAAATCGGGGTCGCAGCAATAATGATTTTACCAGTGTGTGTTTGTAACTCTACTGCAATCAGATCTGGAGATAAAATTGTCTATGATTTTGTATTGTAAATTGTTTATCAGTGCAATGGCTGTGCCGTCCGGGCGATACTTTGAGAAAGTTTTTGCTATGTGTTTTATACCCAGGGATACGGAGGAATTTGGTGAGGTAGTGCCGTGGCTATTTATAAGAATGATATCTGGATCTAAATTTCACGGTAGGTAAGACCTAGACTTCGACCATGCCAATTAAGGACGTTATGTTGAACTATTTTCATTGTCTATGTCTTTGGGGTCTGGACTGAGAGGGTTGGGAAGCCTAGTGTGTCCCCCAGGCGAAGGAGAAGTCTTTCTTCTCGGTGTTAGCTGGCCGAATGAGATGCTGGAAGGTTTCTGCCTACAGGTGATTCTTAGTTGGTTGAGTGCTAAATCTGGATTCAGTATGTTATTGCTTTCTTAATATTTCTTTCTTTAGGCATTTCCTCATAGCCATACTGCGGTGGTCTCCTTCTGCAGTTGAAGTTGGAGAGTTGCATTTCTTCCAAGTGTGATCAAGACTGTTATCTCAGAACAGATTTTAAAATCTTTGGGTTTAGGATACTGTTGATGTTATGTGTGTCCATTTCAGCACTTCATACACATTATGATATGTATAAATTTCTCTGTGCCTGGATCTAATTTTTATTGATGCACAGATGGAACAATTTCAGCCTCTTCTATTGCTCTTTCTGCCATCTTGATATCGTCAAATTTCATTTTCATAGTGTTTCTGTTGCCAAATTTGGTTATTTTGGTGATTTTGGCCCAAGAGTTTTCTAATGACTTTGTGTTCAATCTTCCTCACTGTGGCAGTAGATGATGTCATCTACTTTGGTGCATATAATGCCCTTTTAGCTTTAGGTCGGGAGGAGGATTGGGGTGAAGCCACATTCTGTAAAGATGTTTTCAGAGGATGAGACAGGAGCTTATTAGTGTCATCTTCTGCGGTTGTAGTTACTATGATGAATTCTTTTGAATCATGGAGTCCTGTTATTTTTATGTTGTGAGGAGCAACTATTTCAAGCAATTTCAGTTTAACTTGATTTTCTTGGGGATTACTGGAAGTTTGATTTTAAGTTTACCCATTTTTCAACATGGGGAAAAACTCTGATAGCCACTAACAGGCCGCCTAGTTGGTCCAATCTACCTGTGATCTGGGGCTGTAACCTAAACTCCCCCCTCTAAAGGGAAATGGGAGAATTGGAGTTCCCCGAGCTAAGCCCTGTATTGGACTATATAGCCCTGCTAGGGTTACAGGAGGAAGCCACCTCCCGGCACGGCAGCCCGGGCGAGGCTCGAACCTGCAATCCCCCCGATTACAAGTCCAGCGCTACCACTGTGCTACTGCCCCCCTCCTCTAAAGGGAGTGACCACTTGCAAGGTCAAAGGAGTACCCCAGATCCCTAACCCTATTAAAGAAATACCCAGTCCAGTGCTTCCAAGGTAACCACCCCCAGAACGGGGTCCCTCGTGCCACTGGCCCGTTCGGCTTCGTACCACACCAGAGCCTCTACTGGGCGAGCCTAACAGGACCAAAGTAAAATCTAAAGAAATAAAGGTGGCCCACGTAGTAAAAGATTTTCAGCCAAGGTGAGCGGGGTGACAGACTTGCAGAATGATGGGAAAGTCGTAATCGGTAAGGTGCTGAAAGCAGCAGTGAAAGTCTGGCTTGCGCTATCCACGTTTCACTATGAGCGCCGAGTCTATGCAGAGCGGGAGCTGAGCGGGAGAGCGTTACCCTGGTGGCTGCCGGGAAGAGAAGGCCATCAAGAGCCTGTTGTTGTGAGATATTCTCCCCATTATGGTGGGAACGGTAAACAAAGAGCCCGTCAGAGATGGGCAAAGAAAAGCAGATAATGGCACAAAAAAAAAAAAAAAAAAAAAAAAAAAAAAATAAAGCTGTTGGAGACAGGCAACAAAAGTCTCAGGAAGAGACAGCAGACATGGCAAGGACAAGGCAATAGATGGCAATAGATGGAGACAATTAGATAGAAATCTGGTGACGATGTAATTCACCAAGGCAGCACGAGGTGGATCACAGGCAATACCTGCACGGATACGTTCCCTTGGATGCGGGAGGGAGTTGGAAATGTACGCCTGCGTAGATCGTCGTGCAACTGCAGGTAGATGGAAGGCAGCATCGAGATCGTTGACAGATGCTGTGGAGTCTGCACAGAAGCTCCTCGAGGTACGCATCCGTGCAGGAATCGAGGCTGGCGTTATCAAAAGGTGGAAGCAGGTCTCGATTCGCCTGGCAATGGTCGGAGGATCAGGTTTAGCCCTGCTCTTCTTGCTTTTTCTTCTCCCTGGGTGGAAGCGGGAGAAGGAGCATTGAGCAACAGAACGAGACTGTGGTGAGGATGGAGGAGGTGCCTCCACAACAGCAGGAGCAGATGAGACGAGGAGGGCGGTTCTGCCACATCCGGGTGTACAGAAGGGACGGGAGAAGATGGCTGCTCCTCCTCAGCTCCCCGACGAAGGGGAAGGTGGACTCACGACAGTCTCTTGGGGTAAAAGGTCGAGCTCCATGGTCTGGGACGGTTCCGGATCGGTGATCGGAGGTGCAGACGACGGCGCCAGTCGCTCTGTTAAGAGGGGCATCTAAGCACAGCCGTTTCCGCGTGTCGTGCGGGGTGGTAGCTGGCTGCTGACGCCGAGCCTGACGCTTCTGACGAGGGGGAGACGTGTATCACGAGCAAAGCTTCGGGGAAATGGCAAGGCGTGGAAGGGCCGTTCCTCCTCAAAGATCTGAGGGAGGAGAACAGCCAAAACCGCCTTGCCACCCCACTAAAGCTTCGGCAGTCGCGATACACATCGCAACAAGTGTGTTGGCGTGATCAGCACCCCAGGACCCCCTCGGCCGACGCCCCAGGGGACGGGTGCCGCCGGGCAGCCTGCACAGCAACGCCCCCGGCCCAGAGACATCCTTGGCTTCGGGACCCTTGGCAGCCTGAACCACACGAAACTCCACTGTCTCCCATCGCCAAGTGAGCGCTGGGAATGCCGTGGATTTGGTGCAACGATCGCCGAGACGTGAACATCAGCACCAGTATCCCGGCGCTGATGAATCCGTAACACGCTCTCACGTTGAACCAATTCACGGTTCCCTGGATGGTAGTGGCTCCTGGCGGCTCTGCTCTGTCTGTTAGCTTGCGCTATCCACGTTTCACTATGAGCGCCAAGTCTATGCAGAGCGGGAGCGCATGCTGGAGAGCTCTTACCTCGGGCATGCGGCTGCCGGGAAGAGAATACTGGGCGAGCCTAAAAGGACCAAAGTCTATCTTGGGAATTCTGAGTCTGTCTCAGCTAGAGAACAGGGGTGAGGAATGATCCACGGGCTTGGATGTTCAACATCGGCGTGAATTGGTAAGGGGAGGGTTGGATTTGACACTGCAGTACTGCTTTCCTATTTAATTTGCCTGTGAGACAGTTGGAAAACTGTCGTATTCAGCTGGATCGCGTGCCCTCCAATCAGGAAGCAGATCCGGCGCCATCCAATCAGAGCGCAGTGAGGTGTCAGCCACTGGCTAGTGGAAGATCGGAGGCC
Source organism: Coenobita brevimanus (assembly GCF_032717465.1). Lineage (NCBI taxonomy): Eukaryota > Metazoa > Arthropoda > Malacostraca > Decapoda > Coenobitidae > Coenobita > Coenobita brevimanus. The sequence continues at coordinate 18,130 of NW_027643508.1, forward strand.
TCTTCTGGGAGATGTGCACGGTGCGAGAGCTTGGGGCAGAATGACATGACATGACATCGACATGGGCACCGCCGCACATGTTTGTTTGTTTGTTGAAGATTTCCCCTTCGTTGAAGTGGAAGGGGCCGGGCCATATGTTAGCCCAGTCAGTGATTTAAGCAGAGACAAGTAAGTGATGAAGACTGCAGGAGCAGTCTCTTGACTTTAAAAACTATATGCACACATATACACACATGTATATATATATATATATATATATATATATATATATATATATATATATATATATATATATATATATATATATATATATATATATGCATATGCACACATGCTCGCACGCACACTCGCACAGACACACACACACACATACATACCCTGCATATCAGTGGATATGCACGTTAGGTGGGAGGAGGTGCAGAGCGCACCACGTCAGTCAGTGCTGAGAGTGGGGCCGTGGCTACAACGAAGGCTGCAGCATTACGTAAAGAGTTTATGGATCTGGCTGCTTCGTGAGTTCTGGGAGTGACTGGGTTAGGAAGAGGTCGTTTCCTGATGAGGGATGTGGCTGGGCATCTGAGAAGATAGTGCAGGAGGGGATAAAGTGGAGCATTCTCTGTCTGGCAGCCGCGGCAACACCTCTTCCCCCAGCTCTCCCAGCAACAGCTCTGCCTGTATCTGGGTGTTAGTGAAACTAGGTTTCACTCTCCCTAGAGTTTCTCGCCACTGCCGGACTACTTGATTTCCGACTGCTCAACTTTTCGTCTAGCTTTTGGAGAGCCTCTCTCCTTTGTCTTTGTTTTTGTTTTGTTTTTGTAATTGTTTTTTGTTTCTCGGCTTGCCGTGTAGTGTCCCTCACCGTAGTACGACGCCGAACCCTGAAGGGGTGCCGCAGGGCACTTCCATGAAGGGGGGCCTTTAGGGCCTGGTTAAAGGAGGCGGTGAGGGCGGCATTTCTGATAGGGCTAGGAGTAGGCATGTCCCTCACGGGGCAGTGACGGGGCTTCCCTCGGCGCCCTTTAGAGGGCGGGGAAACCCATCCCCGTTACTGTAGGTAGGTTTGTGTTGGCCGAGCTTTCCCTTTTTTTTTTTTTTTTTTTTTTTTTCCGATATTTAGTTTAGTTTAACTTGTTAGGTCTGCTGTAGGAATTAATTTGCATAGCAAATTAGTTCTCTGGCAGCCCTAACTTAGTTTTTCTAAACTAAATTCCACTTCAGATTGCGTGCCTAAATCTTCATACTTACCTTTTAGGCTCCTTCAGCCTCGCACGTGATCACTCCCTTCAAGAGGGAACGAGATGAAGTAAGAAGTTATAGGTTGGATGGACCACCTCTAAGTCCTCCACCCCTCTTCCCACCGTTTTTTTTTTTTTTTTTCGCACATTTAGTTTCTTTTAACTTGTCGGGCCAGTCTGAGAAATCAATTTGCATGGCAAATTGTTCTGTGGCAACCCCGACATAGTTTTTCTAAACTAAATACCACCACCGACATTTTCCCTCAAGCCTTTTTCGACCAACCACCGTCACTCGGCTTATTTTCCCTTAGGTCTTTTTCGGCCCTGCAAGTGGCAGCTCCCTTCACAGAGAGGAGACCTGAAGCCAAGTAATTGGTATGTTTGACTACCTATAAGTCCTCCCTTCATCATTCTCACCAAGGGAAAAGTAAAAATTTTGCACCAGTCCCCTCAGGACAACTCAACCAAACTTAAACTCCTCGAGTTAGTTGCTCCCTTCAACATAAAGATCAATGCTCTTCACTCTTCCAAGGAAGCCATTATTGTGTCTACATCCTCTGATTTTGACTCTGATGAACTGCTTTCAGATAAACTGAAGACGATGTTAAAACCTCAGGTGATGGCCGGGGAGTGCCGGATCGCGTGCCCTCCAATCACGAAACAGATCCGACGCCCTCCAATCAGAGCGCTGAAAGGTTCTTGCCACAGGCTAGTGGAAGGTTGGAGGTCTCTGCTGGGAGATGTGCTCGGTGCGGCAGCTAGTGAGAGATTGGTGGAGGAGCGTGAGCTCGTACATGTGAGCATTCATGATATGAAGCATGTAGTCTGCAAACTTGTCGTTGGGAGATCCATTTTGTATAGCAGCTGCTGGGGTGTTAGGGTTTGGTTTTGTTACTTGTGCAAAGCTTAGACCTGGTCGTACTGTGGTGGGGGGGGGGTGTATTTATTGCTTTCTTTACTATTTCTTTCCTTTTAGGGCATTTCATAGCCATAGTGCGGTGGTCTCCTTCGCAGTTAATACACTTTTTGAAGTTGGAGTTGCATTTCTTCCAAGTGTGATCAAGACTGGAGCATTCAGAACAGATTTTAAAATCTTTGGGTTTAGGACATTCGTTGATGTTATGTGTGTCCATTTCATAGCACTTCATACACATTATGATATGTATATATTTCTCAGCCTGGATCTGATTTTTGCTGATGCACAGATGGAACAATTTCAGCCCTTCTATTGCTTTTTCTGCCATCTTGATATCGTCAAATTCTATTTTCATAGTGTTTCTGTTTCCAAATTTGGTTATTTTGGTGATTTTGGCCCAAGAGTTTTCTTTAATGACTTCATGTACAATCTCCTCTTCACTGTGGCAGTAGATGATGTCATCTACTTTGGTGTATATAATGCTCCTTTTAGCTTTTAGGTCGGGAGGGAGGATTGGGGTGAAGCCATTGTCCTGTAAAGATGTTTTCAGAGGATGACAGGAGCTTATTAGTGTCATCTTCTGTGGCTGTAGTTGCGATGATGAATTCTTTTGAATCATGGAGTCCTGTTATTTTTATGTTGTGAGGAGCAACTATTTCAAGCAATTTCAGTTTAACTTGATTTTCTTGGGGATTACTGTGTTTGATTTTAAGTTTACCCATTTTTCAACATGGGGAAAAAATCCTGATAGGCCACTAACAGGCCGCCTAGTTGGTCCAATCTACCTGTGATCTGGGGCTTGTAACCTAAACTCCCCCCCTCTAAATGGAGTGACCACTTGCAAGGTCAAAGGAATACCCCTGATCCCTAACCCTATTAAAGAAAATACCCATTCCAGTGCTTCCTATAACCACCCCAGAACGGGGTCCCCTCGTGCCACTGGCCTCGGGGTTCTGCTTCGTACCGCACCAGAGCCTCTACTGGGCGAGCCTAACAGGACCAAAGTAAAATCTAAGAAATAAAGGTAGTCTTACGTAGTAAAAAAGATTTTCAGCCAAGGTGAGCGGGCTGACACTTGCAGAATGATGGGAAAGTCGTAATCGGTAAGGTGCTGGGAAAAGCAGCAGTGAAAGTCTTAGCTTGCGCTATCCACGTTTCACTATGAGCGCCGAGTCTATGCAGAGCGGGAGCGAGCGGGAGACATCTTACCGCTGCGGCTGCCGGGAAGAGAATACTGGGCGAGCCTAAAAGGACCAAAGTCTATCTTGGGAATTCTGAGTCTGTCTCAGCTAGAGAACAGGGGTGAGGAATGATCCACGGGCTTGGATGTTCAACATCGGCGTGAATTGGTAAGGAGAGAGTTGGATTTGACACTGCAGTTACAGTGCAGTACTGCTTTCCTATTTAATTTGCCTGTGAGACAGTTGGAAAACTGTCGTATTCAGCTGGATCGCGTGCCCTCCAATCAGGAAGCAGATCCGGCGCCATCCAATCAGAGCGCAGTGAGGTGTCAGCCACTGGCTAGTGGAAGATCGGAGGCCTCTTCTGGGAGATGTGCACGGTGCGAGAGCTTGAGGCAGAATGACATGACATGACATCGACATGGGCACCGCCGCACATGTTTGTTTGTTTGTTGAAGATTTCCCCTTCGTTGAAGTGGAAGGGGCCGGGCCATATGTTAGCCCAGTCAGTGATTTAAGCAGAGACAAGTAAGTTATGAAGACTGCAGGAGCAGTCTCTTGACTTTAAAAACTATATGCACATATATACACACACATGTATATATATATGCATATGCACACATGCTCGCACGCACACTCGCACAGACACACACACACATACATACCCTGCATATCAGTGGATATGCACGTTAGGTGGGAGGAGGTGCAGAGCGCACCACCTCAGTCAGTGCTGAGAGTGGGGCCGTGGCTACGACGTAGGCTGCAGCATTACGTAAAGAGTTTATGGATCTGGCTGCTTCGTGAGTTCTGGGAGTGACTGGGTTAGGAAGAGGTCGTTTCCTGATGAGGGATGTGGCTGGGCATCTGAGAAGATAGTGCAGAGGATAAAGTGGAGCCTCCTGGCAGTGTTCACATGCAGGTTCGGGGGTTTCGTCATCTGGAACCATTTCATTGTAGCATTTATAGCCCAGGCGAAGGCGGCGCAGACGATTGAGCATCGTAAGGTTGGATCTAGTTGTGATTGGCAGTGGTTTGTAGCGTGTGGCAAGTGAGTACCATCTAGCCGAGGGGGAACCCAGTTCAACATATAGGCGGTGGTCTTCTTTATTTAATCTGGCTGCCCTGGTCTTAACGGCATGCTTGACTTGGCGCAGGCTCGTGGAGATTACAAAATCAATGCTGGGGTTTTCTAGGGCTTGTTTTGCTATTCGATCTGCCTTTTCGTTGCCTGCAATGCCTACGTGACTAGGGATCTAATTTATGGTAACCGATCCCCCAGCATTGCGGATAGCTTGGTTGGTGGTGAGAATGTTGTATATTAGGTGAATGTTGTCTTTGTGAGCGTTTTGGCGGAGGGTGTGAATGGCCGAAGCCGAGTCTGTGTGTATGATAGTGGGAGTTGTTGGACTGTGTCCAGTCGCCGCACAGACGTTGTTGTTGTTGTTGAAATATTCTCCCCACAACGTGGTGGGGAACGGGCAAACATCAGAGCCCGTCAGGGAAAATGCAGAAAACAGCTCCAATGAAGGGGCAAAGCGCGGACGGCAGACTGGCAGACAGGGCAAGGGCGGCAGAGGAAGGGAACGAGGCGATGGTGGTGAGGCAACAGCCCGATGATCGACGAGGCGAGGGGGAGAGAGCGGTAGACTGCACGGCGCCGATGGAAGGGGCGCCGGCATGCTCAGGTGGATCCCCAAACGACTCGGCGGTGGTTGGCGGCCGGCTGCTCAATGTTTACAGAGGGCAGAGAGGGACGAGAGCATGGTAGACTAAACGGCGCCGATGGTGAGGGCGCCGAAGCTCTGATAGAAGCGTTCCGAACTCTGCCCTCAACCCCCATTCACTCGCTCCAGCTCTCCACAGCAGCAGGTGGAAGCGTAGAGGGAAGGCCCAGTCCAGGTGGACACAAGGGCACAACCCCGGTCAAGGTAGTGGCGGAGGGAGGGTGGTCGGCCATGGAAAGGGCGGACGAGCCTCAACCTCCTGGTGGGCTGACCAGGACACTCCCGTAGGTGGAGAGGACAGACCCGTCCTTCAGCTGAAACGGCTGCTGTGGAGAGCTGGTCCCGCCGGGAATAGCGGTGGAGGTGTTGCCTCGGCGAGAGGTGGGCTGCGAGTGGCCGCACTTCACTTCACTTCGTCATAGAAAAGTGGGGGGAAAGAAGAGGGAGAGATTAGAAGAGATTAAGTGGGGAAATATGAAAGACAGTCGGAGGTATAAAGATTGGAGGCCGTCCCCATTGCTGTGGCTTAGTTTTTATTTTTTGTGTATGCTGTGTTCCTGTTGGTCCTATACAGCGGTCACTCTGTGTATGTGCAGACAAGGGTAGATATATCGATGAAGGTGAAGAGCCATAGTTTGTACCCCCGGCGCTACTAAGGGTGGTGCCTATCTCTGTGGCATTGGTGGGTTCTGCTGTCTTGGTGGGTTGCTGCTCTCTGTTTCACAGGCTCTATAGTCATGGAAAGGAGGAGTTTTAGTATTAAAGAAAATGGGGGGGAAGGATAGAAATTATCTTTCCTCCCCATGGCACTCAGCAGGGTGCACGAGGCATAGGCTGTGCATGGGCAATGTCTATTCCCAACCCACTCCACGTTCACGACCCCGCCATCAGATGTGACAGCTCCTTACATTTTGGTTTCAGGAGCTAGCACAACGGACGACGGAGTGCATTCACTCAGGAGTGGGCAGGGAATGAGTGTGCAGTGTAACTGTCTCCTGACAGTAGTGGTGGTCTGGTGCGGTCAGTTCAAGGTCGGCAGGTGTATGGGATATAGGGTAACGTGGTCTTTCGCTTGGTTGCTGCCGTTTGTATTATTAGTTATTATATATAATGAGAGGGGTTGTCGTTAGAGGGACGTATAAATTGGGTTTGGTGGCGGTCTATTTCTGTTTAAGAGGGAGCTGGGGAACCAATTATGCATCCTCCCGTATTCTTTGTTGGTGATGTCCTCGTAATTTGGGTCTCTGGTCTCTTCTAGTTTTTGCCAGATTTTTCCTGCCCTTTTGTGCATCCGGATGTTTAGTGCAGCTATTTTGTGCATGCTGTGTAATTGTTCTGTGATATAGTTGAAGGGGTGATGGTCGTTTTCGACAAATCTCAGAGCTTTGTTTAATACTCTTTGTAGTTTTAGTTTTGGGGTGTTTGATATAGTGTCCAGTGGCACAGGAGGGTATTCTAGCAAAGGGAGAATGTAGGCTTTAACGAGGTGGCTTTTTATTTTTCTATTTAGCGTTTTAAAACGGTAGAGGGTGGACAGTGCTGCCTTCCCCTTGCATATTCGTTCCCTTACATGTTTTGTGATCCCGGCTTGAGTTATTGTGAGGCCTAACAGGCTTCCCTCATTGCTTGTGTTTAGTAGCTCACCATCCACAATGATTTCTTCCATGTATTTTTGTGCTAATGGAATTATTTTAAATTTCTGTTGGTTAGTCCTGATCTTCCATCGTTTCTCATAATCACTGATTGTGGTGATTTCTCTGGCTACTTTGCTGGCCATCATGAGTTTGGACCGTCCTTGGTAAATCACTATTTGAGTCACATCGTCAGCATACATTATGTCTAGGCAGTCTGAAGGTGGGGGGGGGGTGTCTCTAGTGTAAAGAATGTATAGGGTGGGGGAGAGGACGCTCCCTTGTGCCACCCCACTGTCGAGCTGTATAACGTCGCCTAACTGGTCCTTGTGTCTAATTCTCGCGGTGCGGTCAGTCACAAAGTCGCATAAAAACTTCTCGAGGATGGTAGGGAGTTCTAGTTGTAATAGTTTGTATTTGAGTCCTTCATGCCAGACCTTGTCAAAGGCCTTGCTTACGTCTCTGAGGACGAGACAGCACTGTTCCCGTCTCGACAGGGTCTGGGCGATAGTTTCGTAAGTCAGGGCTATGGCTTTGTTTGTGTCTTTTTGTGGTCTGAAGCCGTACTGTCTGGGGTTATGAAGTCTGTTTGTCTCTAGGTAAAGTCGGAGTCTTCTGTTGATGATCCTTTCAAGCAGTTTTCCTGGTACTTCGAGCAGTGAGATTGGTCTATAGTTCTCGGGTGTCGTGTCAGTCTTTCCTGGCTTAGGTATCATTACTATTACGGCTTCTTTAAGTTTGTCAGGGAAGTATCCCGCGGACAGGGAGGCGTTGAAAATGTCGATGAGTCTTTCTATCATGGAGTGTGAGCATTCCATGATAACTTGTTTGTTAATGCCTGTCAGTCCTGGGGCCGTGTTCTTCGTTTTTGTGACTACTGTCTTAAGTTCGTCTACTGTGATTCGTCTAGTGAGAAGGTTGTTCGTTAGTCTGGAGAAGTCTGTTGTGTCATGGGGGAGGATTCTGTCTCTGTTGTCATTGAGGAAGTGAAGGACCATTCGTTCGTTGTCCTCGTCAAAATCGTCATTTTTCGTCGTTCTCGCCATGTACTCCGCAGGGACATCAAGGGAGTTCCCGGGGTATGCATCCCCAGGTGGCGAGAAGAAAGAGAGGTCGATCCAAGATCGGGAACGCTCGAATGACGGTCCAAGGCAGCGACAGCAGCGCCTGTTAATCCAACACTTATACGCTAAATAAGAAGCAAGGAACATGGCAATAACACCTGACAGAGCATAAACATAAATAGCTAAGGCAGCTGGCTGAGTTGGTTTAGGTAGGGGTTTGAGAAGAAGGAGTTTAGATTGGAAGTGTAACAACTCATCTAGGTACACAGGTGTGAAGGAGTCATTCTGGGGAAAAATCTCAGGGATTGCTTGTATGGCATCTAGTTCAACATGAGAGAGAGACATATTAAAATGCAATGTATGGAGACGTAGAGACAGTTTAGTATCCTTGGTGAGGGTGGCATAAGCTGGAAGTGTGAGTGTTTCACTATGAGCACTGCAACAGTCAACCAGGACCAAATGTCCTATACCTTTAACAATCTGTATTGTCTTACTTATCTCATTAACAGCACAATTAAGAGTAAATTGCATAGGCTTATTCGTAGAAAAGCACCACTTATCGTTATTCTTAACAAATACAGGAACAAAGTTTTTAATGACTCTTTTCCTACAAAGCTGAGGCGCAAAGTCCTTGTTGAGGAATGTAGCACTCTCACATGTGCTAGTACTTGACCTCAGCACTGGACTCTGCGGCTCGCACACCAGCAACTGCTGATGAGTGCGGCACTGAGTGAAATCGTCCATAAGCATATAATGTAAGCGATTTTCACTCAGTGCAATGAATTTGGCAGAGGAGACAGTCTGTACATAGACATCTGTGTCAGGGACTTTATAAGGCAAGGAAGTGATCCGGAAGACATCAAAAGTATCTGCCGGGTCACCCTGAACCAGACCATAGTAAGTAGAAGCACACTGAAGAGGGAGTCTTGCGAGGCACTACCTTAACGAGATCCCTATATAACGCCAGGTATTCGGGTCGAGCAGGGAAAAGCAGTCCTGGTTTCATTAAAGAAATATTATTTAAAAGTTCCAGCAATAAGGTATTTGGCACGATGTCCACACTCAGACGATCTTGCATCATATTCTGTAGGCCTAACTTAATCCTCACATGATCGGCAATGATATCCGACAAAGCTAACTGGAGATTAAGAAAAGCCTCAAATATGCGAGCTTCGCCTTCTAACGCTAGAGTTTTTATGGAGAAGAGCCGAATTACAGCATGTGAAATATTAGCTGCCCGCTGCAATTTAGTAATTGCAGCATGCATATGTGACATGTCTCTTATGGTCGTATTTAGTATTTGGGAGTGAACATTTAACACTCGACGCTCATTCTCGGACATCTGTTCAATTTGACCCAATCTAGTGTGAATTTCGTCCACCTGATTCTGGGTAGCAGTCCCATATAAAGCATTAGCAATATTGCCAACAAGATCAATTGTGCCTCTAGTTCTACGACCTGACAGTGGTTTATCCGACAACAAATAATTAACAGAGTTCTTTAAGTCATCAAATCTAATTCTAAACTCATGTTGAAATGATTTCAAAGTCTCTCTTAATGACGACACAAGGGTGGATGAGTTGTCCATGTGATCTATATTCCACTGGACAGAGTCAACCAGATCCTGTGCCTCAGTAAGTGGTCGGTATAACTCATCCTGTATTAACAAGACAGGGACAACATAATGATTTCCAGTTGATATAAGTTTGGAGACTGGAGAATAGATGAGGCCTGTTGGAGCAGGTTTCTCAACGTGGGGGTCAATGTGCCTAGTCTTTCCTGATACTACGACTGCAAGCAGCATAATCTGGAACAAAAATAAAATAGCATGACTAGTAACTTAATTCTTTACTTGTCTTCCTGTCAGTGTGTTCTATTGGCCTATCCATAACTAGAGGTAAATCGTCTACTGTTGTGCGTGATCTTAGGCTGTATCTAGGGGCCGACGCAGGGCTGAGGCTGCTAGCCGGGGAGAAACGATCTGGCGCCGGGCCGACCACTTTACTCGGGGACTCCCCTTCTCCACTCGCCTCGTTACTGCTCGCTCCATTTTCTATCTCGCCTCCATCCTCGCTCTCATTTTCGCTTCTACTTTCATTATCACTTCCATTCCCACTCTGCTGAACTGGGTTGGTAGCAACCATAGAGCTTTGATTTACTGGCGTGTTGGATGATTGTGTCGCACCGCGGCTAGATACCGGAATGGCTGTAAAATCATCTGAGCCGTCCTCGCCATCACCATCATCATCATCATCATCTGTTTCATATACTGGGTATGCCCTACGTACATTCTTATTATCCTTAGTGGTGAGGCAAGATTCGGGGATTACTCGCACACGATCAACATGAAGGGTGGAGACAGCTCCATCCTTCACACGTCGTACTTTAATTACAACATCACTAACACGCTCCGTGACTCTGTATGGTCCTGCATAGAGAGGCTGTAACTTCTTAGCAACTCCCCGTTTAGGAATCGTGCGTACGTACACTCTGTCTCCTGCCTTGATCGGTTTTACTACAGCCTTTTTAGCCCTGTAATTCTCATTCTCGGTACTAGCCCGGTCCAAGTACAATTGACATCTTTGAAATACTTTAGTGGCCATGGCTGCTAGCATATGTTTCGCATCATCTACATTGTAATGAGGTTGAGTCTCATGTATCGTTTCATAGGGTACTTGTGGGTCTCTCAGGTACAACAGGAAATAGGGCGAGTCCCTGATCGACCTATTATACCCTGAATTATAAGCCATGCATGCCAAATGTATCATTCGATGCCAATGGTTTGCATTACGTCGATCATCGTACGTAAGATTTGAATGACAGTTCCGTTCACTCTTTCTACTAATCTATTCGCAGAAGGGTGATACGGAGTCGTAGTGACGTGCTTTAATTTCAATATTTCCGCAATGCCGCGAAGATACCGCTTCAATGATCCCCAAACCGGATGCGCATCTTGCTGCTTCCGCAGTTCGTCAAGATTCCAGCTAACAGTGTCTGTATCGGTCACGCCCCTCGTAACAGCTATAAGTTCTATATCTTCGTCTTGCTCTCTGCGAAGACGTGACAAGGCGTCAGCCACTCGGTTCTGGTGTCCTGGCAGGTAGGATACCTCTAAGTCGTATTCGGCAACTTGTATCTGCCATCTAGCTATTCTGCCAGAAGGCTCCTTCACATTAAAGAGCCACGTGAGGGGTCGGTGATCCGTCTGCACAATCACTTTGTATCCCAAGACAAGAGGCCGATTTATCCGCAATCCTTACACAATACTTAAGGCTTCTTGCTCGATTGTGGTATAATTAAGCTCAGCTTTATTTAATGCTCTACTAAAATATGTCAACGGTCTAAGGTGTCCATCCTGATCTTCCTGTTGTAATACCCCACCTATCGCAGTACCACTCGCGTCAGTTGTCAGATAGAATGGTTTATCAAAGGAGGGAAACTTGAGTACGATGTCGTCAGTAAGCTTACTTTTCAGACTTCTAAAAGCTTGATCAGCCTCATCGTTCCACTCGATTTTTTGTTTACTGTTTTTCACTTCCTTCTTTCCACGAGTCAATTTTGTGAGAGGCAGAGCAATCTTAGCATAGTCACTTATGAATCTACGGTAATAATTAACTAACCCTAAGAAAGATTGGAGTTCCTTCAGTGTCTTAGGAACAGCAATTTCCCTTATGGCTCGGACTTTATCCGGTTGGGGTCGCAAGCCTTCTGCAGAAATTAAGTGTCCTAGGTAAGACACTTCATCCTTGAAAAAACTGCACTTCTCTAACTTAAGAGTAAGTTGAGCTTCCTTAAGTCTGGCAAGGACCTCATCTAGGTTCTGTACATGTGAATCAAAATCCTCACCATAGACAATTATGTCATCCAGGTAAGTATGACTGATACGCCCTGTCAGTCCTATCAGGACTTCGTTAACGATCCTTTGGAACGCAGCAGGGGCATCTTTTAAGCCAAACGGTAGACTATTATATTCCCAATGACCGTCTGGTGAGGAAAATGCGGTCAGCGGTCGTGACGCCTCATCCAGAGGGATCTGATGGTATCCTTGCCTCAAATCCAAGCTACTGAATACAGTATTTTCTCCTAACTGGGAAAGAATTTGTGCAATGTTTGGCAATGGGAAGGGGTCTGATGTTATCTGCTTATTCAAATGGCGAAAATCGAGACAAATTCTTAGTCCACCATCCTTCTTGGCCACCGGGACCAAGAGTGAACAATATGGTGATCTAGAAGGACGTATTATATTTTGCTCCCTTAGTTCATTTAGCTGTTGCCTAAGAGTTTCGTGATACTTAACCGGTACCTTATAAGGACGACGGTTTACAACCGGTCCTGTTGCACAGATGTGATGGAGGAAATAAGGTGTAATATTCAGTGGTTCAAACCACTGTCGGGAGGACGCGCCAGTGTGTGACTCACACCCCAGAGCGATCAGTGGGGTGTACACTCCAGAGGTGAGTAAGCAAAGGCAATCTCAGAAATTAGATATAGACACCTACTATATCTACTAAGGCCAGTGAGGAAAATGAGGTCTAGCTAACCTATCTTTATTGAAAAACTCCCTAGTGGCGAAAAAAAGAAAAAGCTAACGCCGGTGAGGCAACCCTGCAGCTAGAGGAGAGCTCAGAAACACGTCTTCCTTCTCCACGACTATTCATCAAAGTCCAGGAAGCAGCAAAGACAGCAACAATATTAATACTCGAAGGAAGGCCAAAAGCAGAGTACAGGAACCAGTTTATGTCAACGTTTCGCCCACAAAGCTTCTTCAGGAACATCATTACTGGACAACACTCCACTCCTTAAACAGACCCAAGCCTGACTGGTAGTGCAGGATTGTGTACTTGTGTTCTGGTCACCATTCGGGCTTAGGTCAATTTAAATAGTGAATCACTGTCTACTGGTGTTGTTCCTGAAGAAGTCTTGGGGCAGAATGTTGCAAGTGGGATTCTGTACTCTGCTTTTGGTCTTTCTCTGTATACAGCAGCGAATACACCATAATTTTACTGTTTATCTTCCTTATCAAAGCTTACCCAGAATCCAGCTAAATGAAACGAGTATTTCCCCATCCAATTTTTATCCCATACTTCACACCCGGGACGATTTGCATCAGTATATGACCGATTCCCGCCTCAGTGTTACGAGTCCTTTGACGGAAGGTAATCGAATATTGTTTTTGCTGGGTTTTATGGGCTGGCTAAATGCCTCACACAGTGTAAAGCCTCTAGTCATACAAGCCTCCGCACGCAACATACTGGTGAAGCACAAATGGTGATGGGTTTCTGTAGTGAGAATGACGCCAGATCCAATATTAACCCTCTGCAGTTCGGGACAGCTCTAGTATTACGCAAGTCTAATTGAATGTTGTTTTTGCTCAGTTACAGTATATGGACCAGGTTAATGTCTCTCACATTGGGAAGCCTTAAGTCTTACAAGGTTAGGCACGCAACACAGAAGCACAAATGGTGATGGGTGTCTGTAGTGAGAGTGATACGTAAATGTGTTATAATGATTCATCCCTCAGTCTGCAATATGAACCGAAAGGGTGATCACATATGCAAGTATGTCCGTGAGCAAAAAGCCTCCAACACCTATCTGCCAGTTGAGGGAATGGAAGGGTGCCACATGAACTAGTTTCTTGTGATAGCAATATGAAACACACATGAGAAAGGTATCAGAAGGAACGATACTCTCATTTGACAAGAGTGAGAAATACGGAAAGTAGGACGCAAGGCTGGCAGAGAATTTTGACTCCACATGAAAATACTTAATATCAGGATTCTCTTTAAATGGCCGCCTTGGTTTGAGTTACCCTAAAAACAGATCACGAGACAAAAACGCTTTCACTGAGCGACCGTGGATCTCCAGCTGAAAGTATATTGATGGTTAAATAGTAGTGATATGTGCGTTGGTCTGCTGTAACATCACATATTAGTTCTGTAGTGTGTTTTTATGAGCAAAGTGCAAACACCAGTAGATTACATGACCTGGCCCCCTGTCCTTGCGCGCGCACCCCCCCCTACACACATCTACACGCAAGCTAATCAGTTTCCACATCTTAAAGTTGTACAAACCTACCTACGTGCAAGATATACAAGGAAAGTTATTACGAAAATGGTTATGGTCATCATCTTGCTCGTTCATTGGCGAGTTTCCTTAATTGGCCTCTGTGTGTGGTTTATGGCTTCTCTCTAGACTTGAAGGACTTGTATCTCAGTACTTGAAGCTTATTGATTCCTTGTTTTTTATACTGTGATAATTATAGGTCTTTCACAATAACCTGGCCCATTATTTTCCTCCTTCATACATATATCTCCTGGTCCATTTTCTCGTCCTTCATACATACATCTGCCACCCATTTCTGTATTACCTTCACCTTCACTTGGTAGATTTTTGTCCTGTATACCTACTTCGACCATCCATTTCTACTGTACACTCACTTTAAGCTGGTCCAAATTTACGTCTTCCATACAAACTTCACTTATCAATCATTCAGTCAGTCAGTCAATCAATCTAACTGTCTACCTGTCTGTCACCAGATGCCTTAATCCCGTCAGGGGTGACCACAAATGAATCACCTCCATGTCACCCTTTCCTCCTCCATATGGCGACCTTCTCTGCAACTCACGCACCCTTTTCTCACCTTAAGCCTTCCTCTCTAACTTCACTCCCCTCCACAGTTTCTCGTATTGAAATAGATAATTTTCTGACCTGAAGTTTCCTTGTCTTGCTTCACTCCTATCCAAAAGCCTCTCGTGTTGAAATAGTAATCCTCTCATCCCAAGCCCTCTCCTACTTCTCTCGTCTCCAAAGTCTCTCATATTAAAGGCGATACACTTTCTTAGTATTCTGGTCCACCTCGGTCTCTTAAATTGGTCTCGGGTCCTCAAGGCACAATCAAAAGCTGTAGGTGTTTCGTCTGGGCAATAAAACGATTTCTTTGAGACTTCCCTGCCAGTTTATTGGCTGTAAAATCTACCGTTCTTGAGTTTTCGGTGATACAATACATTTTGTGTTCTGGCATGACATATAAGTTAATTGTGCATCTTTTTTTTTCTTTTGAGAGAGAGAGAGAGTGGGTGAGTGAGTGTGTGCGTGCGTGCGTCCTTTACCGCAGCATTTTGTAAGTAGAAAATGGAAAACTTTGACCAGTTCCCTTTCGCTACCTCAGTCCATGTAATAAGGTGCTGGAATTTCCTATCAGCAAAAGGCATGGTATCACTTTTCTCTCATGTCATCTCAGTTTATATTTTTATTTTTATATTTTCCTTTTCCCTACTTTCATTTATTCTTTCCCCCATTTATATCCTCCACACTCCTACCTTCATTAATTCTTTTCCTCATTGTAATTTCCCTTATCAGGCAAATCACTTAGGATCCTCGCAAGCCTGTACTTAGAGCCGGTAGCATCAGTGGTTATAATCATTCGAAGCAGGAAAATTGTACACTTGAAATACACAGCCTCTTCGACTTATGGTCCTCCTCATTATAAAGGGTGAGGCATAAGTCTGTAGGCATATGGAAAGGACACATCTGAGGTTATACTGTGTGTGTGTGTGTGTGTGTGTGTGTGTGTGTGTGTGTTCGTTATCGTGTTCGTGTTCTTGAGGCAGTTCTGCTTCATCACCAAACTAGCTCCCGTAACATCACTAACCAACACCGATGACTGGCACCTCAAATCACTAGCTCCCTCGACCAGTGCCCAGTTATCAAGCCTCTTCCCCTGTATGTTGCTGAGAGGAGAATTGGGTGATATTTTTATAGCCTCGTGACTGACTTGAGATGGCACAGTACTCGTTACCAACAGTGTATCAGGCGCCTTGGTCATAATTCTTAGTCCTTTCGAAGAGATTACATTTAAACGATTCAGTTTAGGTTTAGGATGGACTAACTTGCCTACCTGCTTACCTGCCTGTGTGCCTGCCTGTCTGCCTACCCAATTACCTACCCACTTACCTATGTGTCCCTGCGTGCCTGCCTGTCTTCCTACCTACCTACCTACCTGTCTACACACACACACACACACACACACACACACACACACACACACACACACAGAGGCTAGGGAGACATGTTTAAGGCTATTTAGTGATGAGATGAACCCCGTGATAAAACTAGCAAGGTTTTGTTTGGTGTGTCCTGCCCTCTGTTTCTCCAACCCACAAACCTGTTTATTTATTTCCACATTAAGACAAACCCTCCATTTACCATATAATTATCGAAGTTCCTATTTATTCTCTTAGTTATTATTTATCTTCTATTTTAATTATCCATAGACTACCCCAAAGCTGTCTCATTATTATCATACTAATCAGATCCACCTCTTTCTCAGACACTCTTTCTCAGTGTAATTATTTATCCCAAAACCAATTTATTGTCAAGCTCAGCTAAACCCACCTTTATGTGTTAGTTTTATGTTTTTTCCTTTTAATATTAACTTGCCTTATTGTGAAACGTTTGGTGGTTATATAAGTGAAGACAAAGGATTAAGTAAGCAGTCCTAAACTCTGGTTGAGACAGAGAACGTTGATAAGGCAAAAGAATGATTATAAATGTATGTCGACCCAGCATCCTAGCCGTCAATTCTCCAAGTCTAGAGAGAGGGCCGAGGGAGCGCAGTGGTGAATGGAGTCAGTGTGGACCGCGAGTGAGCTAAGAGAGGACTGACGCCCCTGTCACTCCCTCCAGGGACAGAGTGTCGCGGCTGTGTTAGTGCTTCGGTTCCTTACTCTCCTGCAGAAGTCTCACCTCGAAGTCTCCTTCCCCTCGTTCACAAGTCTCAAAAGCCTCCTTGAGCACCTACAGCAGTATTTTTCCCCTCCTGCAAAAGTCTCAAAAGCTTCCTTGAGCACCTACAAGTCTCATTCAGTGGCCTACTCCTCCTCCAGAAGTCTCAAAAACCTGGCCTCTCGAGAGTGGGTTAGGCGCGCGACAGGTACGTGCTCGATGGCCCGCCTCACCGCACCTATTACAGTTGGTTGGGGCATCCCCCGTGGATTTTCCAGTGCCTGTTTTTTCTTTTGGAACCTTGGCCTCTTTTGACTCTACACTTACATGTGCAACTACATCCCTTCTCTTTTCTTTTGCTACATTTACATCTGCCAACGACGAGTGACTTCGTTGTGCCCACTCAATGCCTTTACTCACAACTTTATCAAGGGCATCGACAGGGCCTGTAAACTCTTGCTGGTCAAGTGTTGCTCTATACTGGGCAGGGAATACGTCGAGAAAGTTGTCCAAAGCATGGTACAAGGAGCAGTCATAGTACTGAGGCTGCAGAGTTCCAATGCGTTTAGCTATACTAAAGTCTCAATAATCGCAGCCAGTATTCAACCAACCGTGCGCCAGGATTACGACGCCAAGCATGTTTTAACGCATGAAATGTAGGTTGGAGAGTTTGTTCCCAGGGGACAGCAGCTGTTGCTGAAGATATAGATTTAAACCGGTCCCAATCATCTATTGACCCTGATAATAAGGGTCCTCAATGCTGTCATGTACCCCACCTAGAGTGTACTCCGGGACCACATCAAAGCTTGACCGGCAATGGTCCACCTAGGTCCTGTAGTCTTACTCTCTATGTCAGGCTGGCCTTTACTTATTAAGAAGTCTGTTTCTAAGATGACACCAGGATATGTTCAGGTAATGTGGCAGTTCTATTTGCAGCAAAGCTTCTTTAACCCTTTAACGCGGTAGACAGCATCCTTAGCATTATCGGCAATAGCCTGCGATAGTTGGTCGGACAGGGTAGCGATCCCTGCTGCAGCTGCAGCATCAGCCATTTCCTGGGGAGAACAGTACTTCGTCTGAGTCTGCGTCTGTATCAAAGTAATGAGCAAAGGAAATTTCGAGTCTGAACCACTGTAAGAACTTCCAGAGTCGCTACTGAATTCCATACACGAGTGTAAGAACCTATGGTGTGGAACCGCTTAACTCATAAAGTTTAATTAAGCCTTATAATATCCCATTAAGCTGCCACCATTGTCGTGTCCTCCACTCTCTACTTACCCGAGGTATGCTCTTGTACTCAGTCATCGCCAAGATACGGTGACCATGGCCGCTCACTAATGAGTATTGGTAGCGTGTACAGTAGCAGCTTGGAGAGTGTGGAGACAAGCCCAGAAGGGACCTGTAACCTCGGTAGTAGGTTAGGGCAACAAGATATTAAATTACCCCTTTCTGCCCCAGACTCACTAACGCCTTGACTTCCCAAAAATTAACAGTTCCACACTAAGGTTACAAAACACAGAAACAAATTTTTACTTTACTTTTTAACAAATCTGCTACAAAGTATTACACTACTTCAGAACAAATTACACAGTTATAACATTAACTTATTATCCCGGAAGTCTCATCTCGACACAAGGGAAATTTCAATCACTTATTTACGACTTGACAGCAAGTAAGTACTTGACTTGATAGCCATATAAGGCTTCAGGTGGTACCATCTGTCTGTCTGTCTCTGTCTGTCTGTCTGTCTCTCTCTCTCTCTCTCTCTCTCTCTCTCTCTCTCTCTCTCTCTCTCTCACGCACACACACACACACACACACACACACACACACACACAAGATGCAACGGCATACATAAAAGGAAAGCCTGTATCTCAGTCGTATATGTATGCAAGATCATGATATTATTTTTCATTGTACAACAATATACTCACCATCTTTGAAATTGTACAGAGTGCATGCAATCACAGCCCATATCTTGTTCACTGCAAGACTCCCTTCATGCATACTCAGGATGAGTAATGTCATACAGCACTCTTTGTTGGCGGACAGCCTCTATAAGTTCCTCGGTGGACGACATCGTGAGTACTGTCAAAATGCAATTGCTGTGCTGCACGTGTGCAGGAAACTGCGTTTCAAAAGACTACGTGGCGCAGGCTGACACAGGTCTGCACCTAAGCTGTGCTGCCCTGTGTGTGCCCACGTGCGCGCTTACATTTAAAATAGTGAGATGCAGTTTCTGCCCTTGCTCTGTGCTGCGTTGCCTGTGTCACCTGCGTCTCAATGTGCGCCCAGCCTACGTCGTAGCGTTCTATATGCTGCTTTCAGGTACTTCTGGCGTTCGCGACCCATTTCTCCTATCGTCCCTTCGCTCCATATTCGTCTGCCCCACATTCGTCTTCTTCCCACTACTCCTCCTTTCTCCCACTGCCTTCACTCCTCCTCCCCCTCTACTCCCACTTGACCCAGGCCTCGGTCTGAAGGGGCCGTGTGAGTAAGAGGTGGAGATGACGTCAGGAGCAGCGGTATCTGGGTGGGCGGCAAGTACATGATCGTTGCAAGCCCGACATACGGCCTAATAAAGTTTACGAGGGTGGGTGACCCAAGGCCTGGCTCTTAGTACACCTCAGAGAGAGAGTTGCCCCAGTGCATCCACTCTCCTGCTGTTCTCCCCACAGGAGCAATACCGCGCCGACAGTCTCTATATGTGGCGGGGAAAAGGAGTGGGCCTTGGTACGCCCTTCAGTTGCTTCTGGTCGGGAAAGATCAGCTCCCGGCTACGGCCAGAGTAAAGAGCCCCTGCTATCGTACGTGTAGCTTTTTCCCTACTACGGGATGCAACACCGCGCCGACGGTCTCTATACGTGGCGGGGAAGGAGCGGTCTTGTACGCCCTTCAGTTGCTCTCTGTAAGACGGGTAGAGCATCCAGCTCCGGCCGTGGCACGTACCAGGGTAGAGAAGCCCTGAAGGTGGCCTCAGTACGTGCTGGAGAGGTGGCCTCTGTGCCCCTCACTCCGGCTTGTCCCCTACTACGGGAGCAACACTTCGCGCCGACAGTCTCTATACGTGGCGAGGAAGGAGCGGACCTTGTACGCCCTTCAGTTGCTCCCTTGTACGCCGGGTAAACTTTCCCACGGTCACAGCCAACTTTGTACGTACCAGGGTAAGGCGATCCAAGGCTCCGGCCTCAGGACGTACCGGAGAGGACACGAGTGACGTCAGGTCCTTCTGCAGCCTCTTCCTCCCCTGTGGGAGCCCTTCGTCACCCCCCCGGAATATATCCCAGCAGGTGACACTAGAGTGGTGTCAAGGCCCGATATCGGACCTACCTCCCACGCCTGGGAGATCCTTGTCTCCCGCCCGAGTCCCGGTGAGGAGAAGCTGCCCGCAGCCCAGCCCTGTCGGCGCCTCTCCCCTAGGTGCCCACAGTCCCAGGACACCCAGGCCAGACCCACCGGTTCCCGACGAAGGCGATCCCGGCTCCCTCACTCCACGGAGCCAGAGACGACAGGCCTGACTACTCAGGCTGTTCAGCCCCAGTCCCGAGGGCCACCTCTCAGGTCGAGGCCCCCAGACAGGAGGGCCTCCCTGCACCACACCGACGAGTGTGACCCGGCAGTGACTCCCCTGCGGGTAATCCTTGCCCTCTGTGGAGGCCGGGTCCCCCTAGGGCTCTACCCTCACGCCCTTGTCACGGAGTGAACATTACCCAGAAGATACAGGTAAATAGTGACTTCCCTTGTGTCGAGAACAAATTGGGGAAAAGAACAGTGAACAGTGACTAAGTGAAGAACAGTGCAGTTACCAATAGCCCAAAAGAACTCAGTGTCGGCAGGACAGAGAATGAACCTTAGAGTAATTATCCAAGTCCCCCCAATAAAAGAACTTTCTGTGAACGCATAAGGCTAGGGTGCGCGGGCCGGTCAAAAGCCTGAGTGTTCTTTTTTTTTTTTTTTTTTTTTTTTTTTTTTGCCTATCGACCATTGAGGCCGGAGCCCCTGGTCATTAAGGCAAAATTATATATATGTATATACATTGACATATATATACATATATACTGTATACGAACATATATATACATACATACATACATACATACATACTGTACACACATCCATGCATATGAACACACACACTTTCATGCACACGTACAGACGTCGGAATAAGTTCGTTTCCTTTTCCGTGGACTAAGGTGTTTGTAACACTGCTCGATGGAGAGGTATCCCCTCCTCCTCCCTTCCTCATAGTCCCACACTCCCACCAAACCCCCTCACTTTTCTCTCCTACTCCATAACCCCATCCGGTACCCTCCATACTCTCGCTCACAGCCAGCTAGGGGTTTCTGTAGTTCAAGCACCTCTAATTACGTGTAGTTCGAACAACTAATAAAGGAAGAGTACAGTATATATTATAAACCAAGTTAGGCAAAGGTATACTACAAAGTGTGTGTGTGTGAAAGAGAGAGAGAGAGAGAGAGAGAGAGAGAGAGAGAGAGAGAGTTAAAAGACAGGGAGCAACAGGCGGAAAGGGAGAGCGAGTGGAAACCTGAGGAATGAGAGGACAGTTACGGAGAAAATAAGAAGGGGAGAGGCAAGGAGAGAACAACGAGTGTTAAAAGAGATAGATAGTGAGAAGAAGAGAGTGTGAGAGGTGAAATGAGATACAAGCAGTGTGAAAGGGAAAGAGAAAAGGGAGATGTGAATAGAAAGGCCGGGAGACAGGGAAGTAGAGACAAAAGGGGAGACAGCTGAGAGGAAATGGGAAAGGAGCAAAATATAGAAATAGGGATAAATAAATGGGGACAGTGGGAGAGACAGCTACGGAACGGAATACTGAGAACGTTAATGAGAAAAATTAGAAAAGGAGGCAAGGTAACAGACAGGAGGAGGAAAGTGTGTTATTCTGGCAAGGACGCAGGAATGAAATTAAGCAGGATAAGACGAAAGCATTGAGGCTGAGTAAAACGAATGTAACATTCATGTAAAAAGGGAGGGAGAGAAACAGAGAAATTAGAAAAATTTGCGGAGAGAAAGTAGAGATTAAGGGTGGAAAGAAAATAGTTTAATTTTTAGGGCAAGAAAGAGGAGCGGGATGTTAAGAGGGGAAGACAAAGGGAGGGAGACGGAGGGGAGAAGGGAGGGAAATAGCAAAGGGAAGAGCGGAATGAAAGAAGAAATTTCGGGTGACAGGGAGAGACGGAGAAAGAAAAGAGAAAAATGAGCACGCAGTTATTACTGGGGAAAGAAAGCAGTGAATGAAATGGATTTAGTAAAAGTAAAGAAATAAGGAGGAGAGTAATAAAGAAAAAAGATAACACATGTAACGGATGTAAAAAGTAAGACAAAGTTATGACACTGGGAGGGAGAAAGAAAAGAAGAGTGAGGAAAGGAGGGAG